>NW_017296528.1:45980-46566 GCF_001594075.2 Trachymyrmex cornetzi | reverse complement strand
TTTCCGTGTTGCCGAGGAGCCAAATGTGCATCACTGGTCGGAGTTACCTTCTCCTACCGGCGTAGTGATTCCCCATCCTGCAAAGGATGGTTCCTCCAGACCCTCCGCACTCCACGGAGTACGGAGGGTCCTTGGGACGCCGGACCCTAGCGTACAAAGTCCCTCTATTTAACGAGGGACTCCGTACTGTGGAGTGTTGGCACCCGAGACCCTCAGAGAGAGCCCCAGGTGAGCCCCCGTGCCACGGCAAGGCCCTCCATGCACGGGGGGGGGGGCTACCAATCTAACCTTTTTTTTTGTGACGCAGGGGAAATGCGTTACGCATCCCCATCTCCCCCGGGGGTGGGAGACGGGGTATTTGGGATTCTCTCTCCGGAACTGCTGTCCCGGAGAGCCTACCCACTAAAACCCCTGCGGGCGTACCTAACCCGAACGTCTGGGGTTCATCCGGGAATTTCGCATCAGTAGTACTTCCGGATGTACCCCCATAACTATACGTACTAGCTTATCCTAACCGTTTATATACACGAGGGTGAGTAGACGCCGGCTACCCACCCTCTCTTACCCTACGCCCATCTCGAGGGGG
>NW_017296528.1:39374-45960 GCF_001594075.2 Trachymyrmex cornetzi | reverse complement strand
CGTATCGATACCTTATGGGACCGATGTCCCCGCTAGTCGGTGACATCGTATGTCCCCTCCTGTCTGCCTCGAAGGCACGTGGGCCGCGGGGAGGGTAAACTAAATTAGAGATGGAGAAGCCCCCTCCCCGCGGTGACGATGTCCGGGTCGACCGGTCATCTGACCGTCCCGTTAGTCGGTGCGGTCGTCCCACCTATCTCCACGTGGTCTGGCATCCCTGGGTATTCCTAGCTACTCTATTTTTCCCCCCTCCCCTATTATACTATAATAAACTATCCCCCCCTAATACCCCAGGGATGCGTTTCGCACACTTTATTCCTATCCGTTATCCTGCGTCGCGAAGTTGAGCCTCTTTTTCTCTGTCTCTTTCCGCAACTTCTTTCCTCGTCATCACTTCTTCACAGAAGGAGATGACTGCCTGTTTTCCTTCCTGCCTGCACATGGCTCTTATGACAGCCCTCAACGTGAGGTCTACGCCTATGACCCTTCTCAGTTCCGGCCGCTTGTTGTTCCAAGCCGGGCAATAGCCCAGTGTATGTCTTGCCGAATCATTTGGCGTGTTGCAATGCCAGCATCCGTTTGTGGCCTCCCTTCCGATTCGACACAGGTACCTCCCGAAGCATCCGTGCCCCGTGAGGACCTGCGTCGTTCGGAAGGGGAGGCCCACTCCCGCGTTTAGCCACTCCTTCAGTTGGCCTCCCACTGCCCCGAGGATGGAGTCTTCTCCTTGTGTTGCTTCTTTCAGCCATTCCTCCCAGTTTTTAATCATCTTTCTCCTTGATGGATTCCACTTCGTTCATGTTGACTGGGATTCCTCTTCCTCTCAAGATTGTGACCCTTTCATATATCTCTTCGTAGCACAGTGCCTCCAGTTCCCATGGTGGGACTCCTGCCAGAGCTGAGTTTACCGCGTGTGAGGTTGTTCTGTACGCCCTTATTATTCTACCCGTGATTCGGCGTTGGGCCCCTCTTAGAATTTGTATAGCCTTTCTGTACACCGAATACGCCCAGATTGGCGCTCCGTACAACGCTATAGATTTAATGACGTTTGTGTACAGTTTTCTCGCCCTATCGTTCGGTCCCCCTAAGTTTGGCAGGAGCCTGCTTAGTGTGAGAGCCGATCCTTCCAGTCTGGGCGCTAGATCCATGAAATGTTCTGTGAAAGTCCATTTGCTATCTAGTGTTAATCCTAGATACTTCATCCTTTGACCTATCGAAATCTCGTTTCCTGCAATGTTTATAGATGAGCTCGCTGGTCTACCTTTCAAGTGGAATCCAACGATCTCGGTCTTGGAAGGGGCTATCTCTAGCCCCATCTCCTCGATTTTTTGGATCACTGCGCCGGCTGTAAAATTGGCTTCCATCGTAGCGATGTCCCAATCCTCTCCTGATACCAGAATTAGCGTATCGTCCGCGTAACATATAATGCGGCCTTCTATTTCGTTGTCGTCTTTCCTCATAACGTCGTCAAATCCGATGTTCCACAGTAATGGCCCCAGAATGAAACCCTGTGGGACTCCTCTTTGCACGTCTCTTTTGACTATAGTTCCGTCACTTCTGGGGAATGAGAGCGTCCTGTCATTTAAGTAGTCCCTGATGGTCCTTCTCAGGTATAACGGGACTTTATGCTTGTTTAGAGCCTTACCAATTATCCTCCATGGCATGGAGTTAAAGCGTTTTTTATATCGAGTGATATTCCTATCACTACCTTGTCTTCTTCAAATGCATTCTCCATAAAAGCCCTTGCGAATGAGATGGCGTCTATCGTTGACCTATCCCTCCTGAATCCGAATTGTCTTTGGTTCAAATTCGGTCCTCTGGAGTCCAGGTGGGATATTATCCTGTTCGACATGATCCTCTCGAGCAACTTCGCCTCATCGTCGAATAGGCATATTGAGCGATACCCGGCTGCCTGGTCGTCTGGTTTGTTATGCTTTCTTAAAAGTACCAATTTAGCCTCTTTCCATTTCTTCGGGAACCTATCGGCTTTAAGGCATGCTGAGTAGAGTTCTCTCAGCTCTCTTGCCATATCCTTTGTCGCTGAGTCCCATGCTTTTGCTGGGATACCGCTTGGCCCTGGGGCTACGTCTTTTTCTCTCATTTTCTTCGCCGCAAGCATAATCTTCTCTTGGGTGACTATTAGGTCTTCTCTCCATGCCGATTCCCCCTCGTTAGGCAGATCCGGTTCCCTCCAGTTATCCTCTGTTTCTCCCGGAAAGAGTCCCGACAGTACTTGATTCAGGGTCCCGCTATTTAGTGATTCGGTAAAGGGTGGGGCCCATCTTCTTAGTTTGTTCATCATGGCCTTGTATGGCCTGCCCCATGGATCTTCATTTAGGGTAAGAACAAATTCCTCCCATGCTTTTGCTTTAGCCTTTCTAATTGCCTTACCAAAGGTGTCTCTTGCCAACCTGAACTCATGAATTCTCCATTGAAGTTTTTCATCGTCCTGGTAGCTTCTTCTTCTCAGTCTTCTTAGTCTCCTTCGAGCTGTGGACAGATCTGCCCTCAGTAAGCCTAGTACTGCGGATCACCACGGCATGGCTTTGCGCATTTTTGTTCCCGTCTTCGGCATGGCTATGTTGCAGGCATCTATCATAGTGCCTTGAAGCCTTTTAGCCGTCTCTTCGATCTCTTCTCCTGATAGTTCCTCGTTCCTGATATGTTTAGACCAGCAGCTGGCTATTATAGCCGCTGATAACATATCTTTGTTCATTTGTTTGACTGCCCATCTCATAGGTTGCGGAAGACTCTCTTTCGTTCTCTGCATCATGGTGTTACTAATCTTGATCTCGATGTATCTGTGATCTGTTTTGCTCTCTCGATCTGAGACTTCCCATGATGCGACTCTTCTGGCTGCAACTGGAGAAGCAAATGAAAGATCAACTATTGATTTCCCTGTGTGTCTAACGCATGTGCTTCTTCCTCCATGGTTGAGACAACATATCCCAAGACGGCTAGCCCATTCTACCACGATTTTGCCGCGTACGTCTGTGGTCTTTGATTGCCACAGGGCTGCTTTTGAATTGAAGTCTCCCAGACGTATAACGGAGAGTTACCCATTCGTAAGATCTCTTCCTTCATTTCTTCGAGTGCTTCCTCGAATTGTCTCGCATCCAGGCTAGGGGGAAGATATGTCCCCATTAGGATCATATCGCCCCATCTTACCGAGGCATAGTGTTTGCCGCTTTTACTCGGAGTACATGGCATTGGGTTGTATGTACGCCTCCATGTTATTGCTACCGTTTTATCGGCGTTTCCGATCCAATGAGGGTGATTTAGCGGTATCTTGTATGGTTCCGATATCACCGCTACCGCGAATTCTCCTTCTGCCATAGTTTGCAATAAAACTTCGTGGCCATCTCTGGAGTGGTTAATGTTGGCTTGGAGGATCTTATTACTCATTATTAATGTCAGTATTTTGGAGTCCTCCTTCTCCTTTGTCTGCGTTTCCCGGTACGTCCTGAGTGGTCTTTGTCCATTCGTGACCCAGCTCTGGCCATTCCGACTGTACTTGTGATGGGTGGTTGTCGAGCGAACTTTCCATCCTATTCTCCTCGATTTCCATTTCCTCTAAGACTCGAGTGTCTTCAGGTTTACTTCCTTCTTTGACGCTGCATTTAGTTAACTGTCTGATGACGCTGGCTTCTCTCTCTTTTCTCTCCTCTGATTGAGGGAGTTTCTGAGGTTTTCCCTCTACGTCCATTTTCATATTCTCCGCATTTTTGTTCTGTTCTTGAGGAAGGCCCTTTTTAATAAATCTGTCCTCCTTTTTATTCTTACCTTTTGTTACCGGCGGTTTGCAGGCAGGCCCGCCCATTCTGTGTGTAGCTTTTATATTTTTAGCCGCGCAGACGGGACAGAATGCTTGCTCTGTGCATCCTTTTACCATATGGCCGGGAAGGCCGCATCTGTAGCATAGAGTACTTCTGTCTACCTCGTTGCTGCAATGCTTTTTGATATGCCCGGGTTCCAGGCACTTGTAGCATAGCATAGCTCTTTCTGGGAGAAGTTCAATCCTCACTGTTGTCCATCCAATTCTTATCCTTTTATTCTTTGTGATATTTTTGGCTATGGCCAGCGGGCACCGCACCCATAGTGTTCCTAAATCGTTGAATGACGGAATTATTTCCCCCATTTTAAAGACCCTTTCGGGGCAACTTCCTAGTAGAGTGAGAGTCAGCAGAACGTCTTCCTTCGTTGTTGATTCCTCTAGATCTTTTATCCTGAACTCTGCCGTTTTTTCCGGTCTTGTTATTAGGACATCTTCCTGACTCTCCAGCGCTGTCTTTAGCCTCTCTGCGAGTTTGTCCGCTTTACTGCCTCCTTCTGCTCCTGGGATTTCCAGAAGCAACGCCCCGGATCTAGATTTTCTAGGTCTTACGTCATGAATTCCCAGAGCGTCTATGTCCACCTTTTCCTTTACTACACGCATTACGTCTGCATAGCTAGCTTCACCGCGACAACTGATTTGAATAGCGGCTGTTTTGGGAGCTCTCCTATTCTTGTTTCCCTCCATACGTGCTGGCTTTGTCGTTTTGGCCGGAGTTGAGGTCGTAGGGGGATTTTTGGCTCCATAACCAGGTGGCTTGCCCGTTCTGGCTACCTTTTTCTCCTTTCTCCCTATTACCTTACTCCAAGGAAGTTCTTTCTCCTCCCGGTCCGTTTCCTCTTCCGCTGTTAGCGTTCTATTCCTTTCTTTCTCTACTCCCTTTTTCGGAGTCTCCCTAGAGCTGGTTTTGTTGCTTTTGTGTTCTTCCTTTACCAGCTTGTTTTTGTTTGCGAGCTTTCCTGCTTCTTTAACCGTAATTATAGGTTCTTTAAAGGTTTGAATTTCTGTAATCCTCGGTTTTTTACTGTTGTGTCTTTCCAACTCTTTTGCCACGATGTCTCTTATCATGTTTGCCAACTCAGAGGTGTCCATGCCTGAGATATTTCTCCTACTTTTGTGTACTTCTTTTCCTTCCTTAGTGGATTGGGATTTTTCTCCGCTTTCTCTTTGAGAATCTGCGAAGTACTTCTTATGAGCCTCGTATATAGCCCTTTGTGAATTAGAATCCTCCTCGATGATCTTTCTTTTCCCACATAGTGTGGGTCTCCTTACTTCAGGCCACTTCTTCGGGTCGTCTAATGTGACTTTTTTAGACTTCGGAGATTTCTCGTCGACCTCCATATGTTCCGATTCTGATGTGATCAGTTTGTCTCTCGCCTTTATATTTGCGGAAGGAGTTCTCCTGGTATTAGACTTCCTAGGGGTCTCCGATGAAGACTTCGATGTTGCCTTCTCTTTGTTTTGGTCCTTATCCTTGTCTTTAGGACTCGGAGTCTTATCTTTCCTTTTTTCCTGTTTGTCCTTCCTAAGCGCCTGCAGTTCGGACCTGTATGCCTCTGCTTCGCCTGCCGCTTGCAGGGCCTTTCTTCTCTCTCTCTCTCTCTATTTCTTCTTCCAGTTTTAATTTCAGTCTGGAAATTTCTCGTTTGAGCGATATAATCTCTTGCGACTTTGCCTCCTCCTTCGATAGAGTAGCTCTCTCTTTCAAGATGTCGACGATTCCCAAGGACGTTGCTGCTGCGATCTTCAAACTTTTTTGGAACGTCCCCTTGAGGTTACTGGAGGTTCTCGCGATCCTGAAGACTTCTGCGCAGTTGCCGCTGGCTTTAGTTACCAGTTCCTCGACCGAGTTTTCCTCCAGCGTTTCCTTGACTTTGACCAGGTTTATTTTTGCCTTTTTAAAGAGTTCTGCCTCACTGTATTCTTGTATCAGTTTTTCCCTGTCTAGCTGTAAGGCCTCCTCCTTAGCCTCGTTGTACCGGCGAATAGCCTCTCTCCTACCGACGTAGTCTCCTGTAGTTCTGCTCCTCCTGTGATCGGAGTCCGCGTCGGAGACTATCCTCTCTCTCTTTCTGTTTCCGGGAATTCTTTGAGGTCCCTTGCTACCGATATTTATCTTCTCAGGGAGTGACGCTTCAGAGTCGTCTTCGATTATCACCCTTTTTCCCTTGTTCCTCCCGTAATCAGTTACGTCGCTATCCGACGAACTGATCTCATAAGTTTCTGTATCCATAGCGGATGAGTCCACGCTGAGACGGTCCGCCATCCTTCCTTTGTAGGACCTCGGGCCTGGCTTCTTAAAGAAGGAGGTAGATGGCTGGCTATAGCCCTCCTTGTTTTCCTTGTTCCTTATTTCTTGAGACTGGATCTCAGTGCCATACATAGGGAGAGAGTACCCCGTCTAGGCTGGCTTCTGAGTTTGCGTCTCTTTCCTTTCCAGGCCTTCTATCCTGACCTCTTCCTGGTCTACACTCATTTCTTTGTCTGTGTCTATAATCGTGATCGTTGAATCTAGTTTATTTTGTTCGCTGTTCCTTTTGATTATTCCCACTCCCCGTGTCGGCTGCGCCTTCCAGGGTATACCCTCCCCGCCAATCTCTTGGCGAGGCCCCGAGTTCCCCCAGGGGAAGGCATATGCCTCGGGCCTGCGGAAAATGCATCACGGGCACTGGGCTCCAGCCCCCTACTGGCCTTCGGCTAGGGTGCAATGCTTTAGGTTTTCGGGGGACCCCCGGCTCCGACCCCGGGGGTACC
>NW_017296528.1:37256-39151 GCF_001594075.2 Trachymyrmex cornetzi | reverse complement strand
AAAAACGACCACCCACTGGGCAAACCTGATGGTGAATGTATGGGTGCAATGTGGGCAAGCCCACTCCATACATTCTCGACCCTACTCCGGCTTGGGCTTGATGGCCTCAGCCAGAGCCCGCCTGCAGTCTATGACTGCGTCGCCTCTTTGGCCCGTGACGCCCCAAGGGGAAGCCCCCCCCCTCCCCCTGAAGGGAGAGTGGGAGGAGTACCCCAGAGACCCACGGACCATGGTGGACAACCACCACTCCTCGCATGGTGAGAGAGAAGGCCTCTCTCTAACGGTGCCGCGCCACCGGAATTTGAAGTCGGAGTTACCTTCTCCTACCGGCGTAGTGATTCCCCATCCTGCAAAGGATGATTCCTCCAAGGAGTACGGAGGGTCCTTGGAACGCCGGACCCTAGCATACAGAGTCCCTCTATTTAACGAGGAAATTTGTGGAGAATTTGGTTATTGATATGACCGTGCATTTCTTGGAAGATGGGAATATCAGCGACAAATACTTTGCTTATAAAGGCACCCCTCAGGGATCAGACCTCTGTGAAGTTAGCACCTCATTTTTTAAAAAATCAATTTTTCGTTAGAGTTCTGATTGCACCCCGAAGAGTTCTAGAGTTCCTGCCCAAAATTAAAAACAGTTCCGGTGATCTAAGCAAAAAAAAAACAATTTTAAAGATTTGGGGTTCCAACTTCACAAAACGATTAACGAAATATCGCGATAACTTCTACAATATTGACGATAAGTCAATATTGCTTTAAGTCATAATAACTTTTGTCAGAACTCTTGAGGTGCTATCCAGAACTGTGGACAAAACTGCTGTAACTTTCAAAAAATTTTTTTTCCCCAAGAAATGAAAAATTTTTGAAAATTCTGGCAGGTGTGTCGACAGTTCTTGATAGCACCTCAAAAGTTCTGACAAAAGTTATGATGACTCAAAGCGATAGAATTAATATTTTAAAAGATATCGCGATTTATCATTATGCGTTTCGTGAAGTCGGCACCCCGAAATAAATTTTTAATATTGATACTTTTGGCTTAATAAGGCACGGAAACTATTTTTTTGCAATTACTGACTAGATTTAAAAATACTTCCGGCCAATTAAGAAACAAAAAATAAATAGTAAAAATTTGGGGGGCCGACTTCATAAAACGCATAACGAAAAATCGCGATACCTTCTAAAATATTAACTCTAGCGCTTTGAGTCATGATAACTTTCGTCAGAACTCTTGTGGTGCTACCCAGAACTCTCGACGTAACTGCCAGAACTTTCAAAAATTTTTCCTCCCACGGGTGTTAGAAATTATTCGGTTTGACAACGAAAAATCGCGATATCTTCTAAAATATTAACTCTAGCGCTTTGAGTCATGATAACTTTCGTCAGAACTCTTGTGGTGCTACCCAGAACTCTCGATGTAACTGCTAGAACTTTCAAAAAATTTTCCTCCCACGGGTGTTAGAAATTTTTCGGTTTGAAAACGAAAAATCGCGATATCTTCTAAAATATTATCTCTAGCGCTTTGAGTCATGATAACTTTCGTCAGAACTCTTGAGGTGCTACCCAGAACTCTCGACGTAACTGCCAGAACTTTCAAAAAATTTTCCTGCCACGGGCGTTAGAAATTTTTCGGTTTGACAATGAAAAATCGCGATATCTTCTAAAATATTATCTCTAGCGCTTTGAGTCATGATAACTTTCGTCAGAACTCTTGAGGTGCTACCCAGAACTCTCGACGTAACTGCTAGAACTTTCAAAAAATTTTCCTCCCACGGGCGTTAGAAATTTTTCGGTTTGACAATGAAAAATCGCGATATCTTCTAAAATATTAACTCTAGCGCTTTGAGTCATGATAACTTTCGTTAGAACTCTTGTGGTGCTACCCAGAACTCTCAACG
>NW_017296528.1:34762-37122 GCF_001594075.2 Trachymyrmex cornetzi | reverse complement strand
GAGGTGCTATCAAGAACTGTCGACACACCTGCCAGAATTTTCAAAAATTTTTCATTTCTTGGGGAAAAAAATTTTTTTTAAAGTTACAGCAGTTTTGTCCACAGTTCTGGATAGCACCTCAAGAGTTCTGACAAAAGTTATTATGACTTAAAGCGTTATCGTCAATATTGTAGAAGTTATCGCGATATTTCGTTAATCGTTTTGTGAAGTTGGAACCCCAAATCTTTAAAATTGTTTTTTTTTTGCTTAGATCACCGGAACTGTTTTTAATTTTGGGCAGGAACTCTAGAACTCTTCGGGGTGCAATCAGAACTCTAACGAAAAATTGATTTTTTTAAAAATGAGGTGCTAACTTCACAGAGGTAGGGATCAGTTCTCAATCCCTTACTCTTCAACTTATCCCTCAGCAGGATCAAGAAAGCCGAATTCCTCCAATATGCGGATGATATTGTCATCTTTGCTGCAGATAGAAACTCTCTAGAAGTGCTTTTCAGGGTACAAAAAGTCCTTGATAACATCGCAGTTTTCCTCAATGATAAGGGTCTGGACCTCTCCCCCTCTAAGTCCAAATGGATAGTGTTTACACTTCAAAAAAACAAGCCAATTGCTCGCTTATGATAGGACAACAAACCGTTCCGAGGAGGGTGGCACCCAGTTGGACACGGTTCAATTGGACATGAGCCACTCACAGCGCTTAAGACTATAAAGCTCCTAGGCACTTGGTTGCTGTGATTGGTGGTGTCCAATGCCGTGATCAATCAGGATCACCCCCTTGCTTTTCATCTATAGATCGGTTTTCAGGGATGCTATAGAGTATGCCCTGCTCTATATTCGCCTGGCATGACAATCCCATCATCTTCCTTAAATTGGAAAGATAACAGTATAAAGCCATCAGAATTGCATTGGGATACAGACAAATCGACACCAATTAACGTGATGCTGTGTGAAGCAAGAGAACTGGGGGTGATCCCGATTGATCACGGCTCGATTGGACACCACCAATCACAGCGACCAGTGCTTAGGAGCTTTGTAGTCTCAAGCGCTGTGAGTGGCTCGTGTCCAATTGAGCCGTGTCCAACTGGGTGCCACCCGAGAACTGCCTCTAAAACTCAGATTTGGCCTCCTAAACGAGAGGTTCATCTTAAAGTGCATGTCCAAAAAGAACCATCCTGTCATCGATAGCCTAGAACGTGTGGAGAGAACACCGCTAACTGCAAATCAGAAAGGGTTCATTCTTCGGAAATCTCCCTCTCTAAAATTCTATATTACCAATAAACATGAAATGGAACGCATGTATAGATCTTAGGGTGCGATTACATGAAGCGCGGAAACGCGGAAAAGCGGAAAAGCCGAAGACAAAATTATCTAGATTTTACTAAATTTCCGCGTTTCCGCGCGTTTTGTTTCGTCTGTTTTGATCTCCTAATATTACATGGAGCACAATTTTCGCGGAAAAGCGGAACGGGGTATTAGAAATTATTAATTTTTAACGATATTTATTGTGCGGAAAAGCGGAAGACAAAATTATCTAGATTTTACTAAATTTCCGCGTTTCCGCGCGTTTTGTTTCGTCTGTTTTGATCTCCTAATATTACATGGAGCACAATTTTCGCGGAAAAGCGGAACGGGGTATTAGAAATTATTAATTTTTAACGATATTTATTGATTAAAATACTTGTATTCAATGCAAAAGCTAAAAAGATAAACATATTAATAAAAATTGTAATGAATTAAGTGAATACAATTTTTTTAAATGAATATAAAAGTGTATTTGTCACTATACCGTTCCGCTTTTCCGCGGAAATCGTGTTCCATGTAATATTAGGAGATCAAAACAGACGAACGCGCGGAAACGCGGAAATTTAGTAAAATCTAGATAATTTTGTCTTCCGCTTTTCCGCTTTTCCGCGTTTCCGCGCTTCATGTAATCGCACCCTTACTCTCTTCCGGCGTTCGAACGCGGTTACTCGGCCTTTATCTTCCGTAAAAAATTCCGCGCATTCGTGATATGTCATAAGGACAGTTCTAACAGCAAAATTGTTCAACAATTTAATCACAATCTCAGGGACCTCGACAGCTCCGCCCTCACATTCTATATGGACGGATCCAAGGTATCGGAGGACGGCTGCGCGGGCGCGGTTTTCTATTTCCCAGAGCTTGAACCACAGAACATATACAGGAGAAGCGCAAGTCCTGTATTAAAAGATGGCAACAAGAAACGATCGCCACGCTCCTAGTGGCCTGACCGACATACTACCATGATGGAAGGGGGTATCCTTTCCACCATGCCTATTACGTTAATTATATATATATAATCGAATGCCGAAATTAATATTATTCAATATTATGTATTTTATCAC
>NW_017296528.1:31365-32980 GCF_001594075.2 Trachymyrmex cornetzi | reverse complement strand
TCTTGAATATGTATTCCATACTTCAAATCGTAAATTCTACACCTGTTGCAGCGTTTGAATATCTTTTGATTATCAAAGTCTTTGAATCTTTGATAGTGAATGAATGATTCTTTAGAATTTCGGTACACGCAGCGCTTTACAAAATCTCTTATTTAAGTATCTCATTGATTTATTGTTATCAAACTTACTGAAATAGAATATTTTAATATTGTCGAAATGAGTATTTGCCCAATGAAATAGAGCTTCAGGTGTCAAAATAGCTTCTGTCGGTTTTTGTAGGAGACTTACTCGATAAGCTTCTCGCTTGAAAATAGCCCCTAAACCGTCATATCCGCTCTTACCGTGTGCAGTAACACAGTAATGCCATTCCGCGTCCAGTTCGAAATCTTCTTTATGGTTGAGTAGATTAGCGATTTGGAACCGATTTTTAAAATACTGCTTTGCACCGTCTGTCATGTATATAAGTTTTTTGACTTTCTTAACAGTTGTCCTTATCTCTGGAAGAAGTTGTTTCTGGATTGTGTATACGGCAGAAGTATCATTTTTTGCGCGTTATAAGTTAAAAATTAAATTATTTTTTTCTCTTTCGAAGTTATACAGCGACACCATTTTGAATTTTCGAAAAGACCACGGTTCATTTAAAAGCTCTTTTCAAGACGAATATTTTCCGGGGTCAAACGTTGAAATCCGTCCATATCAATTTTGGACAGAGGCTTGATCGATTTGGCAAAGAATGCCCCATATATATATCAGATTATAGATTAAATATTCTGATTCAATACCTCTTCGATTGGTGTTGTCTCCAAACATTCATGAACTTGATCGAAATAGCCGCACTGATTAATTTTTGCGCAATTATCTCTTTCAATTTATTATAAGTAGTGCCAACACGGTTGCACTTGCGTAACACGCACCTAATTACGCGAAGATTCCGGAGACGCTAGATTGTGGGCGTCTCTTGTTCTTTGAAAGTACCCTGGACTTTCCCAAATCGTCGAGCGCTTTGAAAGCACCGTGAATGGCGTGAACTCGTGGATGCCACGACCGGCAAAAATGGCGATTCAATTATTCGTTGTTTGCGCATCTTGCTGAATCATTGAGCTGCGCCTGCGCACTCCCGATATTGCCTGGCCCGGCCGCCATATTGTTTCCTATTACCTAATACTAGCTTCACCCCCATGGCTTGAACTCTGTTCCAAATATAATCTAACCTCGTACTCTTCGGTATTCACAGCGGAAGCATGGACTATTTTATAAGCTCTAACACTCGCGCTAGCGGGTTATCCCAGGATTAGGATTTTCTCTGACTCTCGGAGCGTGCTGGAAGCTGTCAGTTCAGGCAGACTAGTTAACGATAACTATATTATTCACAGAATAAAACAACTTCTGCTGCAATTGGAGGAGATCGGTATTGAGAGCACCTTCTTTTGGATTCCAGCACATAAGGATTCCTGGCGAATGAGAAGAATCACAAAACGGTTGCAAAACTGTTGAGTCTGCTGAACGCTGCTATTTTCTGTGACCAACTTTTTTCTTCCTATCCTATCTAGTTAGGTCTCCTTATTCTTACTTCATGGACACCAGTCATTAAATTTAATTATCTAATTTTTTTTAC
>NW_017296528.1:24564-30636 GCF_001594075.2 Trachymyrmex cornetzi | reverse complement strand
AAGATGTTAATCTATAAAAACTATTAATAAATTTATTGCGAAAAATATTACCTCGGCCGGGACTTGAACCCGGATCTCTTGTAAACCGTACCGAGGCCTCGGTAGTCTAATGGCTCAGGACGCTCGTACGGTTTACAAGAGATCCGGGTTCAAGTCCCGGCCGAGGTAATATTTTTCGCAATAAATTTATTAATAGTTTTTATAGATTAACATCTTTATAATATATGATGCTTGATGGTAGCATCAAATTATTAAAATTGCTTGTCAATTTAATTCGCGATTACTAGAGTAGTTTTAATTGCGTTTATTTAGTCCGGAAAAACAATTCGGCGCGCAGTTTGAAAAAGACTACAATATGGTATATATGCAAGTACATATATAGTATATATTAGTAATTCAAGATTGAATTATTTAAAGCAACGAAGATCCAGCTCCGACCGTAATAGGCAGTTACATTCTAATTTTTTTTAGTTTTAACATGGATGAAGTTATTAATTTTTGCTATTTGATGAATACGAAGATTATAATCTTATAGTTAGAAATCGACAACGAATTACTATTATAGACAGACGATATTTATTACTTTTATCACAGTTAAGTAGGAACGCAGAGATACAAGTATACCATGAAGAGATAAAGTTAAGAATGATACAGTCTTGCTGTTGGCTACACTGCTAATTGAGTTAATCGTCGATTAAGTTAATGGCGTTGGTAACAGCCGTTCTTATATTCTTTGAATATAAATGATAAATTTTCTAATCCTTTTTTTACAGCCTATACTTTAACAACTTCATTCTTTAGATTCTGACAACGAGCAATCAAATTATAAAATAATAATGAAATTAAATTGTATCGATAATTATTTTGTTTCGTTAAAGAGATATGGTTTAATATGGAAGAAAATGTGGAATTAATATTCAAAATCATGTGAGACATACACATCTTCCTTTAAGAAACTTTAATATATGTATCTTACACTTGAAGTCATTTTGATATACATATATTTAGTAAATTAGAGGGGATAATTTAGCAATACATCCTGCCGGGCTAATTCGAGCAACATAGGATCATCGAAGAACTTGTTGATGGATACGTCCTCGGATAATCCCTTGCGTCTTCGCGTTTTCAGCATAAATTCTCTGGCCAAATGAGTGGCTGGTTGTGGTTCTAATGGTCTCATGTTAATGCTCTTATCCAGAGGATCTCCAGGTACAATCTGCCAATGATGAAAAACAGATTGGCAAAACGCTTGGCCTTGAGTGTGCGTTCGTAAATCCGTTTCAAAGCCAAAACTGTCGATTGCTGGTATGAAGGCTTTGATTATATACAAAGGACTGCCTGGGACTGGGGCATCTTGCGTTACGTGACCTCGCCGTTTCGCTAGAACAGTATAAACAGCGGACACGCAATCCGCGGGTGCTTGTACCTCGACAAACAGATATGGTTCCATCAGTCGTGGAGTCGCCATGAGAAAAGCTGAATATGCAACACGTCGAGCAGTAGGAATGATTTGACCACCTGAAAGCGTAAAATTAATATGTGCAAATTATAGAAATCGCAGTTTTTCCTTGTAAAGCTTTCAATTCAGCTTCTAGCACGGTTAACCTTTTTATAGAACATACTTGTAATTATATGTAAATACTTCAAGTATTTTCCGAAAAATTAAATTTAAAATCGTAAATATAAACTATTTTTTTTTAAGAATTCTTCCTTATGAATTTTATAAAATAGGGTAAAGTGTACAGTGATTGACCACTTAAGTGCTGAAAATTAATATAATCACTGTAATCACTATTGAAATTATTTGAAATTTGAATTTGATGCAAAGCAAACGTTAAATAAGGTTCAAAGAATATGTCAAAAATACAAAAACTTTGAATAAGACCATTGTTCTTCATTTTTTTCAACAGTAGAAATTTTTATTTAAAAAATGATAGTTATTGATCACAAGTTTTACAGTTATTGAACAGAAAAATGACAGTGATTGACCATTAGTATGAAAATCATTAAAATGAAGAAAAAAAAGAAGATAAATTTAATGAAATTCCAAGTAATGAAATTCCATACAACAGGAACCCATTGTTATTTTGATGTTGAATGGTTTATTTTTTTCTAAATTTAAGCATTGATTTAGGTACGCCATATATTCACTGTATACTTTACCCTATTTTATGTTTTTCAAAATTTAATATGTTTTTAAACAAGAGTTGCATATGCACTTTATATAATTGCGTCTTTATTTGTGTTTTTTTAACTGAAACATTTATGAAAACTTTTATTATGTAAACTTTTTCGATTAATTTTTTTATTTTTATTTCTTGTACGTTCTCGATATATCTTTTATATTATATGTTGATTTATAAATTAATATTGTATATTATATGTTATGTATATTATATGCTAGTGCTATGTATATATATTATATGCTAATTACCTCCTCTATGCAATGGCTCTTGCGCAATGACTGCATCAAGGATTTTGAATTTCACATTCCGGATAGGTTCTTCACATAACGGGCCTTCACGAGTTCCCCATTGGAAGCCTTGTATGATAGCATCGCGGGCGCTGTTCAATAATGTTTTATCTACTTCAGAAGGCAATGTGTCGTCCACCAAAATGTTAGGTCCTGTAGAGTCAGGACCAAATGCCCATATGCTTCGCGCTGCTAATAAATCCCAATCGTATTTCGTTTGGAAAAATTCTCCTAGTCTCTTTCTAAAAAAAAAAAAAAAATTTGTTAATAATAAATATTTTCTCAGTCTTTTTATTAATTTTCACAGACACAATATATAGTATAATAATGTTAAATATATTCAAGCATATCTATGCGATTACGTACTTGTTCCATGTAATACGGACATGTTCGGCTTCTATGTCTTCAGCAAGACCCCTTTCAAGCGGTTCCGCTATCATTGTCAATTTATTTCGTTTATTTGGTGTTTCGGCAAAGCATTTGAGGGAACTGGTTTCTACGACGGTTTCTGCGAAGGCGACTACCGGATCGGCTACCTTTATATCAATCTCAGAATACATACGACGTAGATCATGCATCGCGCAGTCGAGATAAAGTTCGCCAGTTCCTAGCACAACGTGCTCGCCACTTTCCTCCACTCGCGTACCGAGCAGTGGATAGCTCTTATTTACTTTTCGCAAACCATCCAACATCTTTGGTAACTCGGATGGATTCACCGGTTCGACGGCAATTTTGATAACGCTTTGTGTGTTAAACTTGAGCGGCCGAAAGATGTGCAACTCTTCAGAGTTGTTGAGATCCGTGATAGTGCTAGTTTTTACGATCGGCCGATCAATACCCTCTATGAGAACCCAATTACCCGCAGGCACGCGACTTAACTCAATTGAGTAACGCGCCTCACTAATCCACAATCTGCCTACTGTCAGAACACGCGAATCTTCTTCGTCTGTGCGTGAATACGCTTCGCCTAATACGCGAACACGTTGTCCTGCTTCCAATGTACCAGACATTATTCTACCAAGAACTACAAATAAGGTGCAATCTTCAGTTGGATACATTTTTGTACTATGGATCATCAATCTTCCCTACAAAAAAAATTATAAAATATATCTATAACATATTATATAAAAATAAGTGAAGTTTGTAATATCAAATGAATTTCTAAGTCTTAATATGAGATTTTGAAATTAGTTTCTCCAATTTTTTTTTTATTTTTCCAATTTATCATAAAGCTAATTAATAGAATATAAAGTTAAAATTTTTCGTTTCTCATTAATAAAACATTCTCATTATAATTGATGTTATTGATATAATTATATTAATTAAACACTAATAATTGAAATTAAAATACTAACGTCAGGATCACAATTAATCATATCCTGCGCAAGAGGCGAATCTATCGGACCAGTATAGACGTGCTGTACTTTAGCAGGTGCATGTGCTTGCGGGCTTGGTACATGAGTGACACACATGTCCACTAATCCGCACATATCGCCTAAGAATCGTGTACAGACAAGTCTCAGTAACGGTCGTATATTCATCTTCATTTCCTCGGATGTTAATCGTATACCGAGTTCGTCCAGAACTATACATGAAATAAGTGTGTGTGTATATATGTATATATATATATATATATATATATAATAATTTCCTTCAAATAACTATAAGGATTATGAGAAATAAAAAAGAGAAATTTACCATCAGGTAATGTTGTGTCTACATCACCGACGACTTGTGCAAATATCTTATACAGAGGTTCTAGGATAAACTCAATAAAACTTCGCTGTGCAGTATTATGAGGTGGTTTCTTAGTAAACTTCCGTGTCTTAGGATTAAAATAAATATCACCCCAGAGCCGTTTAGCGAATTCGTTGGCATTAAGTCCAGGATAGTTCCTAGCATAGAGTGCGGCAAACGATTTCAAAGTAAAGCATACATTATATTCAGAACTACCAAAACAAACATTTCCTACAGCAGGTGACACAAAGCCAGGATTCTCAGTGTCTGAAGAGTACAACGCTATTAATCCATTGATCTCTTCAATAATATGCCGTAATTTGTAGTAAGCATCTAAGGGTGGTAGTTTTAATTCCAATATCAAACGATCTATCTTGTTTATGCAAACTGTCAAAGCAAGCTTTTCTTGAATTGCATGCTTCAGCAGGCGTTCAGTGTTCAGCATCACTCCCTCTGCTGCATCAACGATTAATATCGCACCATCGGACAGTCTGATTGCAGCTGTTGCTTCGTCAGAAAAATTCACATGGCCAGATGTATCAAATATGTTTAAAAGATATGATTTAGATTTAACATCTTGTAACAAAAGAGTGACAGGAGTAGCTTTTGTGGAGACGCCTCTTTGTTGTTCAGTAAATAATGTATCCGTATATCTAATAGCACATATAAACAAAAATTATATTTTTTTTAAATTGGTTTAACAAATAAAAGTACTTTATAACAATACCTTAGTGGTTTCTCGTCGGTTATACTGTGTAAATAAGGATGTGTTTGTTGTACCAAACAATCGACCAAAGTAGTTTTGCCATGATGAAGATGTCCCAGCAAAACTACATTTCTAATAAGATGTGGTGCATCCATCATATCTGCTAAAAATTCAATGCTATATGTGGTTTCAGGCAGCTGTTGTTGTTTTATTTGAAACTTTGCTTTTCTAGTAGGTGCTATTAGTGGTTTATCTAGTGGTTGGGCATCTTCCTCTTGTACAAGCGTTTCTACCTAAAATATATATTTATATCGAAAATATATATCTAATGCTTAAAATTATTTACATAAATAAAAACCTAATACATACACACATACACACAAGTATCCCAGAAAACAATAAAACAATAGAAATATATATATTTTAATTGAAGCCATAAAATATAATTACAATTGTAATTATTTATATATGTATATATATATACATATATACATATACTAGAAGAATTATATCAATATTTCAGTTTTAAATGATAAAAGTTAATTAGTAGCTTTATTATACCTCAGGTCCATACACCTCTAATGCACTGGGATAATATCGTTTATCTTCATGCAATACAACTGCCATAGAAGATCCTTGTTCTACTTGTTCTCGTGACTCATCCTTGTCTTCTTCCATTTCTTCATCCGACCGTTCTCTATCCTCGGTATCATCACCAACATTGCCATATTCATTTTCATCTTCACTTTCTGACGCCAGATCAGGACCAATATAATTTCCAAATTCGTCATATAAATCCGCGTCCATGTTGATATTTACATAAATTTCGTTTCAGTATCTATAAAAAAGAATATTTCCTAGGTAATTATACAGAATACCTCCTCCACCTCCGATTTCGATAAAATTTGGCTCATTCGACGCGTTTTTGCATGAAACGGAAGAATCTGGCAGAAATAAGCGTCGCTCTGCCTCGCGAACCGAGATATTTAGCATTAAAGTTGACGACTATTCAGGTTAGGAAATCTGTCACAGCTCTACAATCGCCATGTCTTCTACATGCATTTCTATATCATGCGCATGCGTGTTAATTGTCGGTCCAACAGGCACCAAATTTAAAATGTATTTTAAGGCCCGTATTCAGAACGCACTTTTATCG
>NW_017296528.1:12746-23316 GCF_001594075.2 Trachymyrmex cornetzi | reverse complement strand
AATCGGCCCTAAATAATAAATATTTTTAATACGATTATTGGCACATTGAATGTTACACTGGTCACTAATGACTACTACTAGAATCAATGTAATAAAGAATATATATAAAATTCATAATTAATAATAATATATGTAACTGTCTTTCTATCTCTGGTGTATGATTAAAATCTACACAACAATCTAAAATAAAAAGCGCAATATAAGTAAATAAATTTTTTGTTTTTAATAACATAAATTCAAAAATATGTAGACAAGACGAGCAAATTACATCTTGCATTCAACAAATTCAATTGAAATTCGCAATAAATTTATTAATAGTTTTTATAGATTAACATCTTTATAATATATGATGCTTGATGGTAGCATCAAATTATTAAAATTGCTTGTCAATTTAATTCGCGATTACTAGAGTAGTTTTAATTGCGTTTATTTAGTCCGGAAAAACAATTCGACGCACAGTTTGAAAAAGACTACAATATGGTATATATGCAAGTACATATATATAGGATATATTAGTAATTCAAGATTGAATTATTTAAAGCAACGAAGATCCAACTCCGACCGTAATAGGCAGTTACATTCTAGTATTAATTGAGAAAAAGATAAATTTTATTTCAAAAGTCAATTTTATTAAAAATTATTTAAATTTTTAATTACTATGATGACTCTTTTTATGTTCCGACTTTTTGATGACCGGGTTTCCCATGGAGTAACTTTTTCGGAAAACAGACTATTATTCTAACCTCAAACCGACTTTTAATTAAAAAATTGCATTCATTATTTTCTGTTACAATAAAAAGTACATCAAAATTTTATTTTCTTAGGGTGCCGTCACATGCGGCGTAACTTGCGTAAGCGTAACTTGTGCCGACCAATCATATCATTTCACTTGAACATCAGTTTCTGTATAGTCACTTCATGCTTTTTACGCTATTTTGTTGTTACGCCGAAACATGATAGAGCCACCATGTGTCGAATCTAATTTCTGGCACATTTTACCTTATTCTGTCTGAAAAAATGCACAAGGGTTTCGATTTTGCAACAGTACAATTAAAAAAGTTGTGCGCCCCTTTGCATCGCGTGAAAAGTCGAAACCCATGTGGAACAGTACAATTATAGAACTCATTTTACCTCTGTGGTAGATTTCCTAACCTCAATAGTCATCAACTTTAACGCTTAATATCTCAGATCACAAGACAGAACGACGTTTTTTTTTTGCCAGATTCTTTTGTTGCAAAAACGTGTCGAATAAGCCTAAGAGTGGTCTCACAAAATTTTCTAATTTTAATAATTTATTCGATCATCCGCTCATATATACGCGATGGAAAGATGCCGGTTCCCCATGAGTCGTACTTTTCGAGTTGCGTAGGTTACGAAAACCAATCGTAAATTCGTTTAGCATTTCTTTGGAGTGTACAACAGAAATTCTAATCAGCAATTGGTTGCATTAGTTCCGCATTTCTCTAATCTTCCGCGAAATACGCCCAATGTGAATGCCGGCTTTCAGAATAGCGTATTCTAGTAAATAAAAAATAACGTATTCTAGTAAATTACTAGAATACGCAGGTTACGCTTATGCAGGTTACGCCGCATGTGACGGCACCCTTACAGATTCTTCTACTATATCATAATTATCTTTTTTCATAAAATGTTTAAAATAAATTTTCCGATTTTTCACAATTCCGGAAAAATTGGTTCATGGGAAACCGAATCACGAAAATTTCGGACCGACAAGTAGACAAGCACGCAATTTTGTATATCTCCAACAATAATCATATATGTAATGGAAACAATAAATACTTATATATTAATCAATATTTATCGAAAAATTATTTATTAATAATTATTTTATTAACAATTATTAATTTTTAACCGTAACGAACTATGACGAACACAACGCGTATATCACTGCGCGTGCTAACTTGCCAAGACACTGCCGTGTCCAGCCGTATCTTCTAATTCTAGTCTAGTATTTTCCGGTTTAGTACTTTTCCGAGATTCCGTTTTCCGAAATCCGACTGTCACACAACATGGGACAGCACCCTTATACTTAGTTCTATTCCAAACAAATCAAAACCCATATGGACAGAGGAGTATGTAGACAGTAAAGCTGGAAACACAATAGATACAGGCAATAGGGACAGGCAACAGGGAATAACGAGCCGTCCAATCAGAGCTTTGGGGTATAAGTTCAATATTATATCCCAGAGCTCTGATTGGACGGGTCGTTATTCCCTGTTGCCTGTGCCTATTACCTGTGTCTATTGTGTTTCCAGCTTAATGCTTAAGTTCGGAGCGGCTACGCCACCCCGAACAAAATAAATATAACATATCCTAGCTGCTTGGAGCCTAACCGCTTAGAAGTTACAGCGTAGACAGTGTCCGCTTGGAATATTCTTAACCCATGAAGATTTTTCTCACACCCCACATGCTAGATTCACACTGCATCCGATGTGCGTCGTACGACGCTCTGCAACCAATCAGAAAACAGGATTCCGATGATACGAAGCAAAATCCATCGGAATCCTATTTTCTGATTGGTTGCAGAGCGTCGTACGACGCACATCAGATGCAGTGTGAATCCAGCAACAGTCTTCACGGATTAAAAATATTCCAAGCGGACACTTTCTACGTTTACACGGCACGCTTTACGCCGAAATTATAACATCAATGTCATGAAACTGGCGAATCACGGTCATTCCATTCTTCGGAGGAATAGTTATGATTGGCCAGTTTCGTAACATCGATGTTATAACTGTGGCGTAAAGCGTGCCGTGTAAACGTAGTATATGTCTATGCTGTAACTTCTAAGCGGTTAAGTCCCAAGCGGCTAAGTTTTTATTTTGTTCGGGGCGGTGTAGTCGGAGGTGGGGGAGGTACTTAAGGCGTAAGGGCCGAAACACAAGCTTTTGCATAACGCATAACGCATAGTGCATAAGCGAATCAACTAATCAGAATCTTTCCTTTTCTCCCATTCCATGGAAAAGAAGAATATTGATTGGTTGATTCCTTTATGCACTATGCATTATGCGTTATGCAAAAGTGTGTGCTGCGGCCTTTAGACTTAAGCAGTAAACGAATTGACCAATCACAATAGAGACCGTAAGACCATACGTAAGCAATAGCGAATCCAACATGTTGCGTGCATTCGTTTATGCAGCGGTTAGCGCAGTATCAATTAATCTTTGTTCAACACTCGGCGAACAACAAGGATAAAGTAATACTTCTGCGCTAATCGCTGCATAAGTCCGGATCTACAATAGGTGATGTAAGCCTTGAGCCGTAAGAAATTGACCAATTATAATCGATTGCGAGGAGAATAATCGACTGTAATTCGTCCATTTCTTATGGTTTAAGGCTTAAAAATCTATTGTAGACCCAGACTAAACGAATGCACGCGTTGATTTCGTTAGGGTGGAGTCCCATGAAGCGTATTTGCCGCGTATCGCGTAACCGCGTAACCAATCAATAATCAGTAAAACGCGAAACCACAACAGCGGATCGCTTCTGATTGGTTACGCGGTTACGCGATACGCGGTAAATACACCTCATGGGACTCCAGCCTTACTGCTTAAGTCTTACATCTTAAGTTTTTCTGCCAAGGCCTTTACCCCGGATCTACAATAAGGTTTTAAGCCTTAAGCCATAAGAAATGGGCGAATCACAGTCGCTTATTCTTCTCGGATTCGACTGTAATTTGTCAGTTTCTTACGGCATAAGGATAAAACACCTATTGTAGATCCGGACTTAAACTTCTCAAACTTATTTCTTTCGTTTAAATTTTTACAAAAGTTCTATTAAACATTTTTTCGTAAATGTACGAAATGTAACATAACCTAAGTTAAAATTATGTATTTCATGTAAATTCACAACATTTGATATGCATAATTGTTCTCTATATTTTATATTATTATTATTATTAATATACATATACATTTACAAAATGATAAACATTAAGGGTATATCCACACAACTTGCATAGCCGCATAAACGTATGCATAAAGAAAATTATCTAATCACATTTCTCCTATAGAGACGCACGTAAAATATGATTGGATAATTTTCTTTATTCATACGTTTATCCGACTATGTAAGTTTGTATGGATATACCCTAAGGCTGGAATCCTACGAGGTATATTTACCGCGTATCGCGTAACTGTGTAACCAATCAGAAGCGATCCGCTGTTGTGGTTTCGCGTTTTACTGATTATTGATTGGTTACGCGGTTACGCGATACGGGATAAATACACCTCATGGGACTCCAGCCTAATACATTCGATTATACGCGATTTATTTCACCCGGCATAAACTGACATGCATACATTCCACGAATGTATGTATGGCCGTGGTCTGATTCATGCTGACAACGCTCATGAGCATCGTTTGTCTTCGTTTAACATTTGACAAACAACAAAGATGAAATGATTTTTAAGCGTGCGCGCGTGAATCGGACCGCGACTTATGTATGCTCGCCGAGCAAATAAGCATAATTGGTTGTTACTTATAGATCCAATATGATCCAATCAATCATATTCAATCACTCTGTAAGCATGCTTAGCCTCTTTGCAACAGTTGAGTGAGCGTTCGCTGCTATTGATTGTGTTCAGCAGAACGTTTGTTTTGCAACTGTTGAAAGTTTTCTTCGCGCTGATTAAGTCTAGAGTCCTAGATTTATCAGAGAGGCGTAACCGGCTTAAGTCAGTATGACAAAGGTGCTAAGGAGAGTACTAAACATGGCCGACATGCTATGAAACTGCCTTTAAACTATGTCAAACAAGGGGTGTTTACGATAATTCGAGTTTGAGTTAGTTCCATTTTACGATAGACTCAACCATCTAATATCTTCATGGTTCATGACAACTCAATGCTGTCCGATAAATCGAGTAGAGTTGAGTAGAGTTGGCGCAGTAGAGTGCACGTGCTTGCGAGATCTATTAATTATAAGGTAAGAGAGTCGTATTAAATATGAAAGAATTATATTAGAAAATAATGAGTTATTAAATTTAATGAGAATTGCAAGTATAAAATTGTAGTTACAATTGTGAACGAGTATTATATATCTATGAAAATGGGAAATTCGAATATTCTAACCTATTATTCTAACCTCTTTTCACGTAATTTGTGTCTACAAAATAATAATTTATCTGTTTAAAATGTAATATAAATACCGTATAGAATAGAATAGAATTTGTGGACATTGGTTTTTTTTTTTTACTTTTTTTACTTTAGTTACACTAGCAATACCAGTGGTATTAATACAATCCCATAGAAGAAGGCAGGATAATTTTAATCCGTACAGCCAAGGAAACATTTGTGGAAATTTTTTACACTGATTTCCGATTCTTTCCACGTTGGAACATTTCTGCTGGTAGTGTAATGTACATATTTTATTTTTACAACACACTTTGTAATATTTCACAGATTTGGCTTGCTGTTATGTTCACAATGAAAGAAAAGCCCTTAAATGAAGTATCTGATAGTGGTATGTATATAATTTGTTGACATAAAAATATATATTATTCAAAATTATTTCAAATAATGAATAATTATTGTACATTTTTTCAAATTACAGATGTAACGAATTGCAGAATACAATGGAATGATGCAATGGTGAAACTGTTACTGGCAGAAATAAAAAAGCACATTCCATCTTTTATGAGTCCAATAAATAAGCAAGCATGGAAAAATATTGCTGCGTCCATAAATGCTCATGGTTACAATTTGTCTGCAGACAATTGCTATGTTAAATGGATCGGATTGAAAAAAAAATATAAAATATTAAAAGATGCGAATAATAAAACGGGCGCGGCAAAACAATCCTGGGAATATTTTGATATCATTAACGAAATGTTAATGAATAAACCAGAAATTGCACCATTATCCATTGCGTCAAGTTCACGTGGTTTTCAACTCAATCAATCTGATTCAAATTCGAATAAAGAAATGGGCGAGACAAGTTCTAGTACCAATGGTGAAGAAAACGAAAATGTTGAAATGCATATTGAATCGACTACCTCAGCACAGAATAGAACAATAAGGAAAAGAAAATCGCAAACACCTACTTGGGTTGAAGATTTAATTGCACAAAGACAAGGACATCACGAAAGAAATTATGCCCAGCGAGAGCGATTATTGCTATTATTAGAAAAATACATAAATAAGTGAAGTAATATTGCTGTCGTACTTTAGCCGTGAAAAATATATCAACTTTTTAGTTGATATCTTTTTAGCGGCTACTGTACATACCACCTAATTGAATGAAACTTGCAGTTGGCTCATACCAAAAAGTGTTGCGTGTAGTATTGGAAAGATTTTTGAAAGGTAAGATCAACGATATGACGAATTTCATCATATCGACAAAAAACCGCATTTTACATTTCACGTGATTTTTATTTTTATTCTTATTTTTCTTTATTTACTTCATTTGCTTCTTATTTTTCTTTACTTATTTTCTGTATTTTTTTATATAATCCCATTTAGTACGAGCTAACTGCCCAAAGTTTTTTTTAATGATTTCTAATGTCTTTTGGCACTGCATGCCAAGTTTCATTCAATTATGTTAGATTCTAAGGAAGTTACGTTTGAAAAATTTGATACATTTTAGGCGGCTACTGTAGATACATAAGATGTGATAAAAAATGTGATATTAAATTATATATTAATATGTAATAGCTTTTTCTATTTTTATTTTATAAAAATTTTTTTTGTTATACTAGTTGTACACACACACGCATATAAAGTTAAAGTTATGACTGAAAGAGTTTATTTTCAGGAAAATTATTGTATTAGTTATCACACATTTATAGTTCCTAAGTTGTGTTCGTCATAGAAATATAAGTATATAAAATAATTGAAATGCGCACATTTAAAGTTACATAATATAATATATGCATTAACAGTATTACAACTTGTATACTTTTCCCTATAATACATTATATACAAATACGATAAAATGTATAATAACATTTTATTACAAATAACAAATATTTATACAATATTATAAGATTGTGTTTTACAATAAATGAGAAATTTCATCTCTTTTTTCTGCACCGTTCATAAATACAACTTCGTTATTAATTAGCATTTCCATGGGATTAAGTTCTATTGGTTCATCTTCTATAGGTGCATCCTCATTTTCTATACATATGTTATGTAAGATACAACAACTAAGGATAACCAAGGGAATCATTTCTGTATTATACATATAAACGTATTTTAATTTTCGAAATCTTGCTTTTAGAATCCCAAATGTACGCTCAATGACTACACGTGTTTTTGAGTGGTTAGTGTTAAAATTTCGTTGTGTATTATTTAAATGACCATTATCTCGATAAGGTGTTAACATATATCTTGATAAAGGATATGCTGAATCACCTAACAAATGGTATTGATTTTGAAAGTATCTATTTTCATCGTTAGTTATTAATTGTCTGATATCACTTAAACGCCAAACTCTAGCATCATGAACACTACCACATATACCCGTAAATACATCTATAAATCGTAATTTATAGTCACAAATGCCTTGTAGTACTATCGAGTGGAAACCTTTACGGTTAATATAACTATCTGAATTTTCAATTGGTGCGTTTATAGCTATATGACAGCCATCAATTGCTCCAATTGTCCCAGGGAAGCCACTTAATTGACGAAATTCACGTTCAAAATGTACCATTGCATGAGGTTCAGGCCATTTAATGTACCTCTGAGCGTCTGCAGTGAGTACCATCATAACTTCAAATATAGTTTTCCAAACGGTATCTTTGGATACTCCAAATCTGTCTGCTACTGATCTGAAAGTATATATGCCAACTTTTGTTAAAAAGAAAAATAAAATAAGAAATACAAGTGATTTCGTACAATGTACCTTCACAAATTTTTTCATGTGGCAATAAACACTAACCTGTAAACTTCCTGATTACCGAGGCACCATAACGTTATAGCAATTTGTTTATCAGGAGACATTTTTGCAGCACCAAGCGCGCGATGTAAATAAGGTCCAAGGTTTTGTACTAATCTTTCATAAGTATTTAATTCTAATCGGAAATGTGACTTAAAATCTGGAAAAAAAATAATATTAATGTTATGCATTACAATTCATAAAAAAAAACACCTGCAAATGGTTATAATAATAAAAAGTAACATTTCTAAATCTTGTTTCACCTGTTAAAGAATATGTCAACACAACAGTTTCAAAAAAATTTGGGATCTTAGGATGATGCTGACGTTCAGGTGGAAGGTGATAGATAATATCATCGTCATCTGATGGATCATCAAACAATAAATCCAATATTCCTTG
Source organism: Trachymyrmex cornetzi (assembly GCF_001594075.2). Classification (NCBI taxonomy): domain Eukaryota; kingdom Metazoa; phylum Arthropoda; class Insecta; order Hymenoptera; family Formicidae; genus Trachymyrmex; species Trachymyrmex cornetzi. Next base: position 15,017 of record NW_017296528.1, on the reverse strand, counting down.
TACATCCATTTCTTGTCTGAAAATATTTAACGATTACCATTACCATCACTATTAGTACCATTAATGTAATTGCCAGAAATTGTTCTAGGATTATATTTGTATCGATGTTTTTCAATGTAAGCTACTTCGTCGAATGTCGCTCTTGGAATTACTGTAGGTTCGTTGAAGCTTATGTGGATTACAAATATAAATAGTAAAGCTCCAATCACTAGTATTGCTGGTGTACCGTATAATTAATGCCAGATAACTGTAAAAAAAGAAAACCAATGTCCACAAATTCTATTCTATTCTATACGGCATACGGTATTTATATTACATTTTAAACAGATAAATTATTATTTTGTAGACACAAATTACGTGAAAAGAGGTTAGAATAATAGGTTAGAATATTCGAATTTCCCATTTTCATAGATATATAATACTCGTTCACAATTGTAACTACAATTTTATACTTGCAATTCTCATTAAATTTAATAACTCATTATTTTCTAATATAATTCTTTCATATTTAATACGACTCTCTTACCTTATAATTAATAGATCTCGCAAGCACGTGCACTCTACTGCGCCAACTCTACTCAACTCTACTCGATTTATCGGACAGCATTGAGTTGTCATGAACCATGAAGATATTAGATGGTTGAGTCTATCGTAAAATGGAACTAACTCAAACTCGAATTATCGTAAACACCCAAGATAAGACGTATAGGATAATGTGAGATAGAATGTATAGGATAAAATGAAATAGAAATATGTCACTAGTACTATAAATGGCTGCTAAGTCACGCAATTGGTCAGATTGCAACAGCGAATCAGAATGCATAACACCTGTTGCGCCTCTCTGATAAATCTAGGGCCGGTATTCATAGTCGGTTCTTATTTTAAGACCGTCTTAAGTAATAGACCTGTTCTTTTTGGCTGAACTTTTGTACCAGTTCATCTTTCTTCCTTTTCTCTCCAGGAGTAAAGAAGAGGAAGAAAGATGAACTGGTGCAAAAGTTCAGCCAAAAAGAATAGGCCTATAGTCTTAAGTCGCTAATGCGGCCTTCTAATTGGTTCATGACATCTTAAGATTGTACTTAAGACGGTCTTAAATATAAAGGCCCGTCTACAATACACGGAGTAAGAAGTAAGAGTAAAAAATTGACCAATCACAGTCGAATGTGAGAAGAATAATCGACTGTGATTGGTCAATTTCTTACTCTTACTTCTTACTCCGTGCATTGTAGACGGGCCTTAAGATCCGACTATGAATACCGGCCTAGGACTCTAACTAAGTCATCCTTTTAGATCAAGAGGAATGGTGCTATTTCAGCAGACAATAACTACGTTTACACGGCACGCTTTACGCCGAAGTTATAACATCGATGTTATGAAACTGACCAATCACAGTCATTCCATTCTTCAGAGGAACAGCTGTGATTGGCTAGTTTCATAACATCAATATTATAACTTCGGCGTAATGCGTGCCGTGTAAACGTAGTAATTGGCTGCGTTCAGCAGAAAAAGCAGCTTTGCAACTGCTGTAAAATTCTTGAATATTATTGGTCTTAGTTCCTTATTGGATCTAAATGTATAAACCAATCATATTCAAGAATTTTACAATAGTTGCAAAGCTGCTTTCTCTGCTGAACGCAGCCAATGGTCACGTTCAGCAGACTCAACTGTTGTGGAGCAGATCCGTCAGCACTCATTGCTATTGGTGTATTCTTCTAGATCATCCAATGGCAGCGAGCGCTTACGGATCCGATCCAAAACAGTTGAGTCTGCTGTATGTGACCAATCATAAAACGGTTGCAAAACTGTTGTGTTCTGTTGAACGCAACCATTGATGTATTCTTCCAGATTTAAAGTGCTGATTGGATGATCTAAAAGAATATATCAATAACAGCGAGCGCTCATTCAACTGGTAAGTCCGCTGAATGCATCCAATGCACAGTATATACAGTAGCGCAACTCTAATAGCTCTTCTACAATAAGCCGCAAGTCAGAAGTTCTAAGCGATCTTAAGTCATAATCGATGAAGTTGGCGAATAGCCAACTTGAACGACTTGGTTAAGACTGGTTAAGACTTCTGACGTTCTGACTTGTGGCTTATTGTAGAAAGCCCATCACGATTTCACCGTGGATAAAAATAAAGTGCACATGCGCGAGCGAGGTATGTAACCAATCAGGGCACTGATATTCCATCTCACTTCTTCTCTTTAAGTTTGTTTTTTTTCTCTGCACTAGTGAGCAGTAGTGCTGCACTGAACTATCATATAGCGTTTT
>NW_017296528.1:10169-11365 GCF_001594075.2 Trachymyrmex cornetzi | reverse complement strand
GAAAACGCTATCAGACTGCACTGATAAGGCCTGTTCTTTTTGGCTGAACTTTTGCACCAGTTCATCTTTTTTTTTTCCTTTTCTATCCGGAAGGAAAGAAGAGGAAAGAAAGATGAATTGGTGCAAAAGTTCAGCCAAAAAGAACAGGCCTATAGAAAATTGTACTAGTGCAAGATATAAAAGAACGTACCAGTACAGTAACTAATATAGGAATATCACGTAGTTCTTGTAGACAACTCGAGCGGGTCGGACGTGTTCCCTCTCGTCTCGGGTGTTGCGTCACCTCGACTATATTTTTGAAAAGCGTTGCCGGCTTGGACTGTGCCTTTGTATTTCAATTTCGATAGTTCCTTTATCCGTCTTGGCGCGCGGCCGTGTGGCGTGGAAGCGTCGCAGCCGCAGGCGTCCAGTGTTTGAAGGGGCGCCTCACCCTTTTTTATTGCATCACCCATTACTCGCCCGGTTCGAGGTGACCGGTGCATAGCACCCCCAATCACGATTAGCTCAATTACGAAGACCTCAATGGCCCAGTACCAGCCTGTCTAGGCTGCGGGGCCAATAACAGAAGAAAAAGAAGAAGAAGGAATATCACGTAATGAATCGTGATATTCTTTATATGTTTGAATTATTTAATTCTTCGGACGAAGAACACATAATTGTACCGCCACTATTAGAATCACCAATAATAGTTGAAAATAACGATGGTAACATATAATTTAATGACAAACTCATTATTAAAGACTTATCATAAATAATAAATGATTATAACTTATAATAAATATTATAAGTAAATATTATGATTATGACTTATAATAAATGAGTAAATATTATGATAAATATTATGATGATATTATAGTAAATATTATGATTAAATATTATGATTATGACCTATAATAAATGAGTAAATATTATGATTATGATTTATAAATATTATGAATAAAAATCTTTCAATGCCTATTAGAGCCGACACAGGATATTATGTGTAATAATCAATTTATTAATGAACAATAAAATTATATAATTATGATATCAGGTAAACGTTTCGACCCTATTATTTGGGTCCTTTTCAGTACCAAGAAAATACAATAATTCTATAAATATATGTGTTGAGTAACTACGAGGTCTGTCCGGAAAGTATCGGGCCTACCTTTATATTTCCGCGCCATAGTGTTCGAGCGACCTCTGCGGGGCATAAA
>NW_017296528.1:1259-8742 GCF_001594075.2 Trachymyrmex cornetzi | reverse complement strand
CTCCAGATCTGGCCCCCAGCGACTATTGGCTGTTTGCACAACTAAAAAAATGGCTCGCTGGTAAAAAATTTCACTCCAACGACGAGGTGATTGCTGAATGTGAGGCATATTTTCAAGGTCAGGAGAAATCATTTTATAAAAAAGGTATCGAAATGTTAGAAAGACGTTGGACTGATTGTATCAACCTTGAAGGGAACTATGTTGATGAATAAAAAAAAATTTCCAAAAAAAATGTTTTTTTCTTTATTTGCCTCGGGACTTATTGACCGATGTGTTAAAGGTAGGCCCGATACTTTCCGGACAGACCTCGTATATAACAATTTTTCAAAGCTTTACACAATTGGTCCTTGGTCCAAATTATTTTACTTTTAATAATAATTTTTATAAACAGACATTTGGCGTACCAATGGGGTCTCCACTGTCCACCATTGTCGCGGACACTGTCATGCAAGAGCTAGAGACTCTCTAAACAAATTGTCAATTCCACCTTCCCTCTACGTAAGATATGTTGATGATATTTTGTTGATTATCAAATCTTTTGATTACAAAGAAATTTTAGATACATTTAATTCTTACCATCCTGGTCTAAAATTCACCATGGAAGAAGGTGGAGACTCCATAAACTGTCACTCTAATAAAGGGAGGTAATCTGTCACTTTAGAGTATTTTGTGCGCGACTTCCAAACAAAGATTTTGGTTAGAAAGCGGCCAGTAAACGTTAATAACAATTTTACCTATTTGTTGCCGTTTGAAGTTATTTGTCATATTCAACAATTTTGTAAGAAATATGATTATTATGGACGATTTTAACTATTTAATACTTACTTTTTGCATTTCTTTTTGGCGTGCTATTAATTGTAATAACTGTTGAAACGTTAAACGCTTCAATCTAAAATTCAGAAAAAAATCATTTTCAGTATATAAATCTATCCACATTTTGGAATATAGTCCAGGACGACTATGATTTTGTCGTTTCTTTATAAATGATATGCGTCGTTTTCTATTTGCTTTTATTGAATGAAAAAATTGTCTATACATTTCTACGAAAGATATTTCTTCGTCATCATATATTTCGTTTACTAACAATAAACACGTTTTAAAACTCTGCATGTTTATTATTTAAATATTCACATGAAATAATGGCTTCTACGCATAAGATAGAAAACAACAAACAGATAAAATTATTATTAACGTTTACTGGCCGCTTTCTAACCTAAATCTTTGTTTGGAAGTCGCGCACAGAATACCCTAGAGTGACTTCAGGAACAACCAGTCTATTTTAGCGTCAGTAGTGGTACTTGGTAGTGGTACATGTACCAGAATAAGCTCCACCCTACCATGGTACATATACCAAACGATCGCCAAAAATCGCCTCATATTATTAATGATTGGTACAAAAAAACCGACGTTTTCAGGTCGGTTTTTGAATTTCTATTCTTGTCATCCGCTGTCTCAAAAAGTTGGTACCATAATGAGTTTGATAGACAGAATAATTTTGCTATTCTACCCTAAATTCCATTTAAAAAATTTTGACTTTATTATTGATGTATTATTGAGGAACGGGTACCCTCTAAAATTAATCTTTAAAACTATTAAAAAGATACTATACAATTGATTCAAACAACTTAACTACCGAAATATTCCTTTTGATGATATTCCTTTTTCCGCTTCTTCTCCTTCTTCTGAAAACAAAATATTTTTTGTAATACCTTATATTCCGTCCATTTCAGAAAAAATTAAGGGGATGCTAAACCGATTACCCAACTCAATCAAGGTCGATAGTACAGACTCTTTTAATTCCAAATTCGATAATAGTGGTGACATCTTTGATTTAGTTTTTACATTATATTATATAATATATATCATTCTGTCTTACTCAAACGCATACGTCTGTTCTTATCTAACATATGCCAGCACCATCTATCGCAAGACCGCGCAACTACTGCTACGCGGAATTTCGGCTCTGTTGACAGTCCCAGTCTTCGCAAAGCATCAGTATACACGTATTTTCTATTCGGTGGAAATATTGCTTTTCTAGACTTTCAATCTTAGTTCTACAAACTCAGTATCGTTCGTTTCAATAATGTGACCTCAGCTGCACGCTTATTTTCAAGATATGGACTCTAAAACTCTTATATCAAGCAAATACATATCTGAGGTAACAGCTGTACGAGCCAAAAGTAAGTGAATTTTTAATTTTTTTTTTATTTTCTCATAAAATCCAGTGCAGTTGAGGTCCTGTTGATGCGTACTATAATTTAAGTAATAATACTTTTGCAATCCGTACATCCAATACAGAGATTTTTCACCGAATAGGAATGTGGTAAAACAGGGAGCTTTAGCATCGCCTTAAGAGTTTCTTTAGCAAAATTCCGGACTTAATGTTTGCATACAGGGATATTAAAAAATTGAACTCCTTTATTAGGGTACAGAAAGATAGATTACCAGCAATCACATCCCAAGCGGAAGTGGTCTATAGACTGAATTGTAAAAACTGTGATGTCTCATATGGGGTGACCCCGATAGATCACGGCTCGATTGTACACCACCAATCACAGCGACCAGTGCTTAGGAGCTTTGTAGTCTCAAGCGCTGTAAGTGGCTCGTGTCCAATTGAGCCGTGTCCAACTGGGTGCCACCTCTCATATGTGGGCCAAACTGGGAGGATGTGTTGACGTAAGAATCTCAGAACATATAGAAACCATATCAATAGAAACCCCACTCAATCATCAGTGATTATCGAACATAGATTACAGACTTCCCATGACTTTAACTGGGACAATATAAAAATTTTAGACAAAGAGAAGTTTTGGAATAAAAGAATGTTATCAGAAATGATCCACATTAAAAAACAAAAATACAGATTGAATCTACAGAATGACACGTATAAACTAGATCCGTTGTATGAGAGCCTTTTTTCGACTTCGTGACGTTTCCTCATATTGCTCTCTTGTCATCAATTACATGGTTTTAATCTTGATTATTTGAAAAAGTTTATTTGAGTTTTTTAATCTCAGGCCTTTGCATTTAATTTTATTCTTATTGACATTTCTTAATTTTTATTAATTTACTTAAAATTTTGACTATACTTTTATTTGCGTTGACTCACCTTATGTATTAATCTCTGTTACATATTTTTTAAGTTTTTGTATCAGTTTAATTTATTTATAGCTTTGACTATACTTTTATTTGAGTTTTTCAATCTCAGGCCTTTGCACTTAATTTTATTCTTATTGACATTTCTTAATTTTTATTAATTTACTTAAAATTTTGACTATACTTTTATTTGCGTTGACTTACCTTATGTATTAATCTCAGTTATGTTTTTTAAGTTTTTTTAAGGGGGCATATACGTTTGTCGGTTTCAAAAAATCGATTTTTTTTAAATGCATTTTTCGACAGTTTGAACCTTCAAGAATATTGTCCTAAAACCGTTTGAAATTCCAATAAGTAAAAAAGTTACAAGGCGTTTTGTCGGGCAGTACACAGACGTGCGCTTGCCCTTTCTGAAGCGACTGTTGCAGAATATAACAGCATTGTCGCAGAATTGAATTCACGTATTAAGATACGTCAAAATGCTGCGAATTGTCTGAAATTGCGTACAGAGTGAACATCGACGAGTATCGCTCGCATTCGGCGATGTTCATTCTGTACGAATGCGAGCGATACCCATCGATGTTCACTCTGTATGCAATTTCGGAGAATTCGTAGCATTTTGACGTATCTTAATACGTGAATTCAATTCTGCGTGATATTTATTTCTCTTGTTTACGATGAATAGGCGTAAAAGTTCTCGAAAATCACAGCAAGAGAACATGTTTCGAAAAAGTTTTACACGCAAGCGAAAAATGCCATCCAATAAGTGGCAAGCCGAAAATGAAACCGTAATAACAGAAAGTTCGGCGAAGAAACTGAAGAGACTCAGCGACGTACTTGTGCCTGAGGACGACAATTTTAATTTTAGAATTTTGGATTTTAATTCGGTGTTTGCTGAAATTTCGCAAAATGTAAAGTGTAAACAATGTAGTGGTAACGTTCAATTTCAAACGGAAAGCACGCGAGGGCTGGGCTTCAAGATCTTGGTGTTGTGTGAAAATTGTCAGCCAACTGGAATTTTTTCATGCCCAAAAATTGGTTCGGCGTACGAAATTAATCGTCGATTTTCTTTTACGATGCGGTGTTTAGGCCACGGATCAACCAGTGAACGCAAATTTTGCGGTTTAATGGACTTGCCTCCTCCCGTTACTCAGAATACACATGACGAAATTCAAAAAAATATTTACACAGCATCTAAGGCGATCGCTGAAGTATCTATGCGAGCCGCAGTTGAAGAAGAGCAATTACGAACGAGCTTGAAAGAAGGAAAAGAAAATGGAATTAGTTATTTCGGGGGATGGAACATGGCAGAAGCGCGGATTTTTTTCTTTATTCGGCGTTTGCAGTCTTATCGGCGTGCATTCGAAAAAAATCATCGACGTTAACGTGAAATCATCCTACTGCAAAGAATGCGAAGTGTGGGCAAAAAAGAAAGACACCAAGGAGTACGACGAGTGGAAGAAAGAACACGGAAACAACTGTCACCTCAATCATCAGGGTTCAGCGGGAAAAATGGAAGTAGACGCCATCGTAGAAATGTTTAAAAAATCGGAGGAACAGTACAACGTGAGATATATCAACTATATCGGTGACGGCGATTCAAAAACATATAAAGGTATTGTGGAATCCAAGCCATACGGAGAAAAAGTGCAAATAAAGAAAAAAGAATGCATTGGTCATGTTCAGAAGCGAATGGGCGCGCGACTTCGGCAAACTAAAAAAAATCACAAAGGCATTGGAGGTAAAAATAAGCTGACAGCAAAGATGATCGACAAACTCGCTCTCTACTATGGTCTTGCGATTCGAAGAAATTTCAATTCAGTAAAAAAAATGCGGGATGCGATATGGGCTACCTTTTATCATTATAGCTCCTCTATGAAAAATCCGCAGCATCAGCTTTGTCCCGAAGGCTCCGATTCGTGGTGCGAGTGGCAACAATCCAAAGCTAATAATACTTTGCACGAATACGAGCAAAGTTATAAAACTTTACCCGACGATGTTTTAAATGCAATCCGTCCTATATATGAAGATCTGTCCAACAATAATTTGCTAGAACGTTGCCTTGGCGGATTCACCCAAAATGTAAACGAAAGTTTCAACAACATGATTTGGAGGATAGCACCGAAGATAATAAACAGCAGCGCTGAAGTCGTTCAAATTGCGACCTATATTGCTGTTTGTTTATTCAATGAAGGCACAACATCGTTGTTACAAATAATGAAGACAATGGGAATGAGGATTGGACGAAACGCGATTCAATTCGCAGCACAGAGCGACTCCCAGCGATGTAACCAAGCGAACGTCCGGGCACAGCACGCGACGCGGGAAGCCCGTATAAGTCGACGCCTCGCTAAAAATCATCAAATGGAGGCGAATCTTAAGCAGGAAGGTTCCCTATATGGCCCAGGAATTGACGATGACGTGTAAGTTGAATAAATTCAGTTTTACAATAGAGTAAAGTTGTTCGAAAACTTTAAACGCGTTTTTCTCAAAACCATGTTTTTGAAATCGGTGACAATGATAACTTGAAGACGAATCAACCGATTTGCCTTTTTTTTTTTTAATTGAAAGCTTATAAAATTTGCTTGTCGTTGTCGTATCCGATTTGTAAAATTCTAATTCTTTCTATTATTTTTTTAAACAAACAAATGAAATTTTTTGTAAAATCGGCACTATAACTTTAAAGGTCCGCCATTTTGTTTAAAATTCGAATTTTAAAAATCGGATACGACAACGACAAGGAAATTTACTCTTTTTTAAAATGCCGTTTGATTTTTGTGTTTCAGATAAACGGGCAAGAAGAAATCGTCACCGTGAAATCATGCGTGGCGTGCACGGCTGATTACATGACAGCGAAGTGGGGGGATTTATAATAAAATTACTTTAATAAAATTTGTATGAGGACTACAAAAGGTGTACTTTATTATGTAAAAAATCCCATTTTGATAATTTGTCTCTTAATTAAAAAAAAAATTCACGAAAAATGCCTTTTTTTTAGGCTCTAAACGTATATGCCCCCTTAAGTTTTTGTATGTATTCGTTCAATTTATTTATAGCTTTGACTGTACGTTTATTTGCGCCGACTTCTCTCCTTTACCGGTTTCATTTTAATATTCGATATATCGGTATAGTTTTGTTGGCGTATTTACGAAATGTATCTCGTCTATTTGACTTTGTTCTGAAATTTCTCTCATTACTAACTGTGACTTCTAGCGGTTAAGTTCGCGTCAAATCTATCGTCATGTAAGCCCTCATCGTTTACACATAATTTAATCACAATTTGTTCTTAAATTTTTATGTTTCATTATTTGTATAGTGATTTTTTAATTAATGACGGGATGCATCTCTGAAATGTACGTCAGCCCATTTCCTTATTCATGACATGTAAGTCTCTCAATTTTTTACTCATTCGATGACATGCTCTCATTAAATTGTTTTTAATTATGTTTAATGTTCTTCTATTATTAACATTTTGCTCTCCGTTTCATAGCAATTCTGCCAAATTCTTGTCATGCATATATAATGTACACAACCTTCGCAACTTTCAACCTTGCTGTTATATAGGGGGTGATCCCGATTGACCACGGCTCGATTGGACACCACCAATCACAGCGACCGGTGCTTAGGAGCTTTATAGTCTCAAGCGCTGTGAGTGGCTCGTGTCCAATTGAGCCGTGTCCAAGTTGAGCTGGGTGCCACCCGTTATATAGTTACTCAACACATATATTTATAGAATTATTGTGTTTTCTTGGTACTGAAGAGGACCCAAATAATAGGGTCGAAACGTTTACCTGATGTCACAATTATATAACTTTATTGTTCATTAATAAATTGATTATTACACATAATATTTTGTGTCGGCTCTAATAGGCGTTGAAAGATTTTTATTCCGATTATCTCTAGAGAGCCTTTACCTTTAATCTATTGTTATAAATATTATGATTATGACTTATAATAAATGAGTAAATATTATGATAAATATTATGATAATATTATAGTAAATATTATGATTATGACTTATAATAAATGATTTATTATTTGAATAATTTCCTAAATAGATAGGGAAAAACAGCATACAAAATATTTAATATTATATACATCTGGGCAATATATATTTGGATTTCAAAACGTTGCTTTTGAAGAAAATTTTACTAAAAAGCTGTAGTTATGTTACTGTACCTAGTGAAAAATGATAATAGAACCCTTCGAATCGACATTGATTTTATCATTATGGCGTCAATTCGATTCCATTATCATTTCTCGCCGAGTATAACTTTTTAATAAAATTTTCTTTGAAAGCAACATTTTGGAGCATAATCCAGGTAACTGAGATTTACGAATGATTTATTAATATAATTATTTTGTTTATGTACTTAGCCATTTTCTT
>NW_017296528.1:0-1198 GCF_001594075.2 Trachymyrmex cornetzi | reverse complement strand
TTATCGTTGCTTCCGATGAACTCTCTTAACTTGGCACGTACAAAATTGAAAACAAAGAAAAAGGTTAAAAATCCTCACATGCGGGCTGCCATTTTGCACTACACCGTTAAGCTGGAAACACAATAGACACAGGGTCCGTTCCGTTTCTCGCATCGAGTGCATAGACAACAGACAATGTGTTGCGCGCATAGATAGCGTTCCGTTTCGTTAATGCGCAGTATGCGCGTTCGGAAACGGAACTATTGAATGCGTTTGATGCAGATTGATGGTACGCTGTGAAATATAAAAACATGGATAACAAAATCGGGAGTGTAATAATTTCAATCATTTTAAATAATGATGAAGAGATTGAAAACATTTCTAACAGCAGTGATGAGTCTGATAGCGATAATGAAAATAAAGAGTTGTGTTTAAATGAAGAATTAGAAATATTATATTTTATTTTAATGCTTGATACTACGCGCGGGGAGAAATGATCATTTCAGAAAAATTAAGCGATTATGTCGAAAGAGTTATTCCCGGCTATTCAAAAACAGTATTCAAAGAACATTTTCAGTGAGTAATAATTGAATAAATTAAGAAATAGGACGAAATTTTTCATTAAATAATTTTTTAAAAACAAAGTTTATGAGAAGATACTTAAAAAAACAAAAACAAAAAATATATATTTAAAAAACAAACCTATATCTTTCAAATTGTTATCCATGGTTTCATTTGGTAAGTCAGTAAGTATGGTTTCAGTTGTAGGGCTGTTAGCAGGCAATTCAGTTCCTGCATTTTTATTTAATGTTTTGTTGATTAACTGTTGCAGGAAGTTTTGATCTGTATTGAAATGATATATTAATTTAATTAATATTGATTAATTTCTAATTAAAATTACGATTACGATTAGTAAAACATAACCTTCAAGTTTCAATATTAACCTTTTGTTGCTTTTTCGACAGTTTCTTTGTTCACAAATAGCGTTATGATCTCGTCGTTTAACAACACCGGAAATTCCACGAGATCTCCCATTTTTATTATTTAACTTGGAGATAAGCGTTCTACACATCAAACGTGATTAAACATGTTAACGTTTAGAAATTTCAAAATATACAGCATGTACGCAGGCGCGCATAACCAGCGCATCAGCTACTCGAAGGCTGCTTTCCTTTTAGGAGACACAAACCGACACAGTATAACACACTCAAACACAGTT
>NW_017296527.1:69909-72491 GCF_001594075.2 Trachymyrmex cornetzi | reverse complement strand
ATGATAACAGTGTTACAAAAAACACGTCATTTCCCCTTCTTGAATGTACCGTATTGCATGTATAATTGTATGTAAAATTTTCGTATACGATATTTTTCCAGCTACTCATCTTGAGCGCGTACGAATAATTTCCACATAAGAAAACGGCGTTTCTTGAATGAAAATCGCTAAAATATACTAAACTCCGGCATTTCGATACTATGTGTAACAATTTATTCTTATATAGGACCTGATACAGCCTCAAGGCCGTGTTCGAACCCAACGGTATCATGTTTAATACTTGTTTTACCGAACGCTCTACAACGCCATCTATCGCAAGACCGCGCAACTACTACTACACGGAATTTCGGCTCTGTTGACAGTCCCAGTCTCCGCAAAGCATCTGTATACACGTATTTCCTATTCGGTGGGAATATATCTTTTCTAGACTTTCAATCTTAGTTCTACAAATTCGGTATCGTTCGTTTCAATAATGTGATGTTTGCTGCCCGCTTATTTTCAAGATATGGACTCTAAAACTCTTATATCAAGCAAATATATATCCGAGGTGACAGCTGTGCGAGCCAAAAATAAGTAAATTTTATAATTTTTTTTCGATTTTCTCATAAAATCCAGTGTAGCAAACATCCTCTGTGTGCGTATAATTTAAGTAATAATACTTTTGCAATCCGTACATCCAATACGGAGAAATCCCACCGAATAGGAATGTGGTAAAACAGGGGGGCTTTAGCATCGCCTTAAACGGAAATCGTAGTGAATTCCAAACGTGGAAATAATAACACAACTTTATTAGTACATAATTATATATGCTTATTTATTAATAGAAAAAAAATTTCAACTTTCATTACACACGAAGAAAAATATATATGTTGCTAAAAAAAGTGATTACTCAATTTATTTTCTTCCTTTAAATAACGGTTATTCTTGACAAAGTCATCTTTGACAAAGAATATTTTAAACGACATTATTAAGATCGATTTAAGATGCGTAAAGAGCATCAAAAATTGTTAAATTGCTAGACAATTTAAGGGGATCCTAAAGCAAACGCCGAACTCCGACGGGAAAACGCCCTCTAATAAACGGAATTAAAAATGTCGGTAATACCGACATTTTTATTCCGTTTCCTACTTATCATTCAGACTACAGATCTTCAGACTCAAACCTCATACGTGCAATATAGGACTGCATTCAGAAACTTCATCCGGATGCACCCAAAGATTATTTTATCCTTATTAACGTTCAGTGAACAACGAGAATAAAATAATAAACCCTGAATTACTGAATGCATTCTAGAGTCACATTTCGCTACTTCCAATATCCTCATCAGGATGTAAAACATGTATTGACAATACATGTAACCTTTTTGAGGTTGCATATTCTTTTATTGCATTGCATATTCTTCCAGCGCGCCTTTTTTTCGCGTGCGTGTGCGCGCGCGCGCGCGCGTGTGTGTATGTGCGTGCGTGCGTGCGTGCGTGCGTGCGCGCGGGCGTGTGCGCGTGTGTGTGTACATTGTACATGCTGGGTTTATGCAATTTTGAAAGTACAATACCTGTTATACAGCCGTAAGTGGTAATTGTAAGTGTTTGTTGTAAGAATGGAGCTATCACAATCGAATAGTCTCCACATATTTGACTTGATTAGCCAATTCTTACAGCTTACAACTGTTATAGAATCATTAGGCATTTATATATATATATATAATTAAAATAAATATACATAAACTCACATATGTATACACACACACACATGTTTATGATAATTATACATGTGTGAGGGTGTCCGTTCTAAATTTTACATCGAAATACCTAGAAAATATAAATAATATGGAAAAATGTATCTGACAAAAGTGTGTGACTCTTTTCAGGAGACAAATTATAGTAAAATATATAACTTTTTCGAGGTCAAAAAAGTAATATGATCAAAAAAAGTAATATTATTTGAAAAATAATTTTGTCTGCTCCCTCAAATCACAAAATTTGTCAAATATTTATCTGGCACATTTTTCTGTATTTTTAATATTTGTTGAGATATTTCAATGTAAAAGTTAAAATGAGGTAATCTGTATATGTATGTTATGTATATGTATGTTATGTATACTGGGTGTTTGATAATTAATGAAAAATCTTTTGCATAGGGACTAAACTAAGAAGAAAAGTCTTCTACAATTTTGCAATTTTTGCAATAGTTAACAAGATATCAATTGCTACAAATTGCCGAAAATTGATATTCAATAATTTTTTATTCAACAGCTATCAACTTTACAGAAAAACTGTAAGAGACAAAAATTGTTTATTTTCTTCTCATAAAGTTTTGAGAATTTTTTTAGAATTTTTTAATACTGTATTTTTTCATGTTGGTAATAATAAGAAAATGCAGTACTAAAAAGTAGATAAAAAATTCTGAAAAAATTCTTAGAGCTCTATGAGAATATAGTAAACAATTTTGGTCTTTTGCAGGTTTTCTGTAAAGCTGATAGTATTTGAGTAAAAAATTATTGAAGATTAATTTTCGACAATCTTTGAAACAACCTCACTTTGCGCGGACGTAGCTCGTCGGTCACGGGCTGCGGCCAGGGTCGC
>NW_017296527.1:67685-69401 GCF_001594075.2 Trachymyrmex cornetzi | reverse complement strand
CTCTCGTCTCGGTCGCCTTGTTGCAAGGCTCTCGGAGCGGTCGCTGCAGCTGGTCGGAAACGGCTGACAGAGGTAGGGCGAACCCTACCGCCGCGGTGCAGCGAAACGGTTCGAGGAGCGAGCAATGAGCGGTGAGCGGAGAGCGGAGTTGAGTGCAGTCTCGGACCGGTAAATGAAGGTAGTGGCGGAGAATTCCCTCACCACCGCAGTACTGCTCAGGAGTTCGGATCTCTAGGAAGCGGTCGGTTTTCTAGGAGCTGGAACTAGGAGCAAAAAGCCCGAAATATTTGTTCGCCGGGCTTTTATACCGGATTGTTGCTTCCGCTCGTATTGTTCCGGAATCATTCGGTGACTCTCGGCGTGGAACAATATGAGCGAGAGCGGCGGCGCTCGGCGTCGTTCGGCGACGCTCGGATTCGTAGACTTGGAAGTCTCGCGGCCTGAAATTATGCTTTTGTTATATGTCGAGCGCATCGCGCTCTCATCGCATACGGTGACCGGGGTCACCGTAGCGGCATCCGGCGAGTTGGTGTTGCCGGGAATGATGCACTTATGGGGGTGTATCATTACATCTTTAGTAATTAATATCTTGTTAACTATTACGAAAATTGTAAAATGGCAAAGAACTTTTCTTTTCAGTTTAGTCCATTTTGCCCCTATGCAAAAGATTTATCATTAATTATCAAACACCCTGTATATAAAATTACACTGCAAGAACTTATGTAGTGTAATTCATATTTTTAATCAAATGTCAACAATATATTACGTGTAATCTCTTATTTTGCAAAGACCATCAGAATAGGTGTTTCTAATTTTTAATATTTTTATTATAATTAGTATCGTAAAACAGAAGTCTGATTTTTATTATCAGTACCGTCCGAATAGACGCCTCTGATATATATTTTTCTAGTTTTATCACAACAGACACTTCTGATAAAACTAGAAATTATTACAATCAGTATGTTGGAAAGGGTAACAATTATTACCTTTTATAATTTTTACAAAGTGTCTCATGCATTTTACGTGCTTGGAATATTTTTTATCGCAAGGATTACTTCCTAAGGCTACAGTTTTGGCAAAAGCTGCAGCGTAAATTCCACAAGATGTGCCATCAGGTTGTGCTTGAACTCGTTCAAAAATAATGTTACTTGGACTTATTTTTGGATAATGTTGTTGTATGTAATTTTTTTCTTTGGCTGTCAACTTATTATATGAACAATTAGATATACTGTCATACACGTGAAGTTCGGTGCTATCAAAAAATATACATCGCCAATGATCGCTACAATTCCCTCCAATTATTTGTACACTTTTGTCGCTATGACTAGCCACCATATGAGGTAATTCCAGATACTGTACACTTTGCGTTTCCAAAGAAGAAGTTTCTCTTATAAGTCGTAAAAGTCGATCTAATGATTCGTCATTTACTTTGCAGTTTACAGTTAAGACATTCTTTTCTACTAAATTGTCGGAAGCAATATTATCGTCTAGAATTTTTCTATGTCTTGCCATATCATCCTCAGTTATATTTCTGTTACGTATATAACCAACAATGATGCAATCATTGTCTTGCTCTATGTTTGTAGCAGCAGTAGTTACTGTGTTTATCGGCGAAATATCACATTTAAATCGTTTATTCGGTTCAATAACATTTTCGCTCTCACAATCAGTTGCATTCTGCTGATAGTAGGATAGCTAGGCGGGTTCTAACTCAGG
>NW_017296527.1:64643-66644 GCF_001594075.2 Trachymyrmex cornetzi | reverse complement strand
TGTAATGAAAAAATAAACGAATAAGTCATCTAAAGAGAAAACTTTTTCACAAGCAGATATAAATGAAATACTTACAGAACCTTCCAAGCAGCTTTCAAATCTTATCCCTTCTATTAACGGTACTGACTATATCCGAAAACCTTCGTTTACCGTATCCAGCTTCTTTGTTAATGAGGAAATCCAGTGCACAATCCCTACATGTTGAAAACAATGACCATACTACACCATCGATATATTCAATTTCACCCATTTCTTTCCTCGAACAAACCGGACAATAAGTAGTATTACGTGATAACACATTCCGGAATCCAAGTTCCCGGTTGCGAAGCAATTGCTCGAACGATAGACATTTACGGTTAGGCATTTTACACAGACTGACTTTGCGCAATCCCCATCAGTATTTATATTTTTTCATTCCCCACTCAACAATAGTAAAAAAATGCAATGTTTGCGAAAACATGTCGCAACATGTTTCGCGATGACGTCATCATTTTAACACGTGCAAAAGTGCACCCCTTACAATAAAAGATACATCTGGTGATGACATCAGTGTAATCTAATACAGTAAAATGCAACAATTGCAAATATATAACTGCTTTGTCAATGTAATATAAGAAATATTTTCAAGGACATATTCGGGGATGACATCATCAATGTAACACGAGCAAATGTATACCCCTTACAATAAAAGACGCATCCGGTGATGACATTAATGTAATCATACACCGCAAATTGCAGCGTCAACAAAATTGCAAGTTTCAATATGACCTTGTCAGCGTAATATAAGAAATTTTTTCAAGGACATATTTTGCGGTGACATCATCATCAATGTAATATTTTTTTTTTCTGCAAAAATGCAATTTCATCAAAATATAGCTGCTTTGTTAGCGTTATTTAAGAAATTTTTCAAGGACATGATACGACATGTCACAACATGTTCGAGCGGTGATCATCAATGTAATGTCACGTGACCAAGTAAATGATATAAAAATAACAAGGTGCACCGCGCTATTAGTCAATCTAGCAGCACAAGTGATAACATGGAGTGATTTGATTGAGCAAGCTACCCTGCTTAATACAAGAGAAGAGTATGTCGCATGGGAACAACGTTGCGATGAATTTATAGAATCTCTGGAAGAGCAGAGCCGTATCAAGCGCCCGCGATTATCGATTGGTAATAGACAATCAGTGATCGCATGTATCGCGCGGCTTGAAAGCTTGAAGGGTTCGGTGCGCGGGCGATTCGTGCACGTAGATGCAGGACATGGACTTCGATGGCGCGAGATCGAAACAGCGTTCGAAAGCCGTATTCTAACGGCCGCGGTAATAAACACCAATCATATCGAGCCTCGGCGATTTCTCGAAGACGCGAATGAAATTGTGCTCGAGCGTGTACAGTGTATCATGCAGAGATATGACTCTGTAAAAATAAACACTATTTTCAATGGTGAGTTCGTGGCTGGTGATAAACGCGCGAACAAGAGTATCGCCACCCGCAACTATGAACTATACCGATACTCTGATTTGCGCGAGTGGTATGTGACGCGCGTCGTCGAGCCTATCCTAACATCGCTCGAAGAATTTCAAGAACGCGACAGCGGATGGGCATTGTCGCGTATACTAAATTTGGCGGTGAACGCGAATAAGCACAATCCTCTGCGCGCGGGATGTCACATCAAACTCCCGCGAGAAATTATGCTAAAGAGAGCGGTGATCAACGTGCAATCCACGGACAATGCGTGTTTTGCGTGGTCGATGGTCGCCGCTCTGCATCCAGCTCAAAAACATGTGGAGCGAGTGTCATCATATCCGCACTATTCCACAGTTCTAAATCTCGCGGGCATCGAATTTCCGATAACACTGAACCAGATTAAGAAATTTGAAGCACTAAACGACATTTCCATCAACGTCTACGCCATCGAGAAGGGGATTGTGCCGATACGACTCGCAGACCGAAAGAGGAGCAAGCACGTAAACCTCTTGTACGTGGAGGATGATAGC
>NW_017296527.1:62249-64390 GCF_001594075.2 Trachymyrmex cornetzi | reverse complement strand
GCGAGGACGACAAATGGCTGAGCTTCCGCAACCACTGCCGGAAAGAACGCGTCCCGTTCGTAGCCTACGCTGATCTTGAGTGTGCGTTGGAGAAAACGGGTAGCGGTTCACTATCCGCTACGCACACATACCAACATCACAACGTCTTCAGTATCGGGTATTATGTGCAATGCTCCTACGACAGTTCACTGTCGGGATATCGTTTCCACCGCGACAAAGACTGTATAGCGTGATTCGCGGAAGAACTTAGACAATTAGCGCATAGTGTACAGACGACAATTTCAGCCAATGTTCCCATGGCAGATTTCACGCGCGACGACTGGGAAAAATTTAACAGCGCCTCGCACTGTCACGTGAGCGAGAAACCGTTTAAACCAGACGATACGCGGGTACTGCCATCTCACCGGACGATACAGAGGCCCCGCGCACTTAAATTGCGATCTAAATTACCGAGATTCGCGTTGCATACCTGTAGTCTTTCATAACTTATCAGGCTACGACGCTCATTTTATTATTAAGGAAATTGCAACCGCGTATGAAGGACATGTAGATCTTCTTCCAATAACTAAAGCAAAATATATATCTTTTACTAAACATGTTGATAGTACAAAAATTGATCAAAAAAACTGTGTGCAATTACGTTTCATAGATTCATATAGATTTCTCGCTTCAAGTTTGGACAAATTGTCATCTTTTCTTAGCAAGGATAAGCTGCAGGTACTGCGACGCGAATTTTCCCATTTATCCGAAGAAAATTTTAATCTTTTGACTCGAAAGGGCGTTTTTCCATATGAGTACATTGACTGCAGCGAAAAATTGAACGAATTACGCTTGCCATCTCGCGAGTCATTTTACAGCTCATTGACTGACAGCACGGTATCTGAGAGTGATTACGCGCACGCCGTCAACGTGTGGCAGCGGTTCTCCATCCAAACGCTCGGTGAATATAGCGACCTGTATCTAAAAACAGATGTATTGTTGTTGGCCGACGTTTTTGAAAATTTCCGCGACAGTTGCATAGCGAGTTACGGGCTAGACCCCGCGTACTATTACACCTTACTTGGCTTCACATGGGATGCCATGTTAAAACATACTGGTATAAAATTTGAACTGTTGACAGACATTGACATGGTCATGTTTGTCGAGCGCGGTATACGCGATGGTCTGAGCCAGTGTACAAACAGGTATGCGCGAGCCAACAACAAATACATGCCGTCTTACGATCCATCGAAACCGTCATCGTATTTGATGTACTATGACGTCAACAACCTGTATGGCTGGGCAATGTGTCAACCATTGCCCTACGCCGATTTTCGATGGGTCGACGACGTGCACAATTTCAATTTTACGACCATCGCGTTAGATTCGCAGACAGGCTATATTCTCGAGGTGGATTTGGAGTACCCGCAACATCTTCATGACGCGCACACTGACCTACCGTTCTGTCCGACGCGAGAGAAACCACCAGGCAAACGCGATGACAAACTCGCAACATTATGCGATAAACAGCGTTACGTCATACATTATCGCAACCTGCAGCAGTGTACTCGTCATGGTCTCCGTATCGCAAAGATTCACCGTATACTGCAATTCACGCAATCTCCATGGCTACGCGATTACATAGAATTAAACACAAAATTTAGAACTTTGGCCAAAAACGATTTTGAAAAAAATTTATACAAACTAATGAATAACGCGGTATTTGATAAAACCATGGAGAATGTGCGCGATCGTGTCGACGTAAAATTACTGACAAAATGGGAAGGCAGATACGGTGCGGAGGCAATGATCGCCAAACCAAATTTTCACAGTCGCAGCGTCTTCTCAGAGAACCTGGTCGCGATAGAACCGCGGAAGCTCGAGGTGAAGTTCGACAAACCGATATATGTGGGTATGTGCATCCTCGATATATCGAAAACATGTTTGTACGAATTTCACCACGAGTACATGGCACCGCTGTTTCGTGAAAAATGTAAAATTATGTATACCGACACAGATAGCCTCATATATCACGTAGAATGTGATGATATCTATGATGTGATGAAACGCGATATAAATAGATTCGACACGAGTGATTACGCAGTTGACAACGCGTACAGTATTCCGCTCGCGAATAAAAAAGTTCCAGGCCTTATGAAAGA
>NW_017296527.1:60020-60274 GCF_001594075.2 Trachymyrmex cornetzi | reverse complement strand
TAATTTATAATCAGATCGGCTTCGCGAAGCTCTTCGATAATCGACAAAATCTCGTTGTCGTGACCATTATGACCAGCCTGGCGCGAGGCCTCGAGCAATCGCAGACGATCTACAATTTCGTCGGGATCGTCCCAATGGATATAGTTGATCTTGTTATCGTTTAGTATCATTGTACGTGGTAAATTCGCTCTTTTGTTATTTCCTGTTCCAACTTTTTTATCCAACACCAATGGCGCTATTATGTTCTTATACTT
>NW_017296527.1:55701-58364 GCF_001594075.2 Trachymyrmex cornetzi | reverse complement strand
AGTTTAACTTCAAAAGAGCTGGAATACATACCGAAAATTGTACTGCTGCGACAGTTTGAATATTGTATAGATCTGTTGTGGGACAGATTACCCGAGCATATACGAGCAGATTCGGAGGTACAGCGATACCGTCGATGCCTGAAGCATTACAATTTGCCGACTCATCAAACGCATATCGACGGCCCGGCGCCTTTGATAAAGAATTGTAGCGAATGCCGTCGAGAGGCTAAACTAAATCGTGCGATAAACGCGCTTCTCTTCGAACTACATATTCCCGGATATCAGTTTTGCGATCCAGGGACGCGATTGGAGAAGCGATTGGCCAGAGGCGATCGAGGTATTAATCCATTGGATGCTGCGTGTCGCGAGCACGACATAGCGTATTCCCACAGCAACGATCTCACCGAACGACACGCTGCTGATAATATACTCGCTGAGAAGGCGCGGAAACGCATTACCGCGAGTGATTCGACTCTCAGAGAGAGAGCCGCAGCCACAGCCGTTTGGGCAGCTATGAAGGCCAAAACGAAGATTGGTATGGGCTTGAAAACAAAGAAGAGGAGCAAGAGGATTCTTCCGATATCGAAACGCGGCGGCGTTCTACCCGTTCTACCGCTGCTCGGCGTTCTCGGGTCATTGGTCGGCGGGGCGGCGGGAGTCGCCAAGGCCGTAAACGATAGCAAAGCAGCGCAGCGTCAACTGGAAGAACTGCAACGTCATAATCGCGTCATGGAAAATCGCGGCGTTTATCTCACTCCCTACAAGCGCGGACGAGGTGTCGCGCGTAGAAAAAAAAAACGTCGATGAAACGTTAAAAATTCCGAGGGGAGTAACTACCGATGTGCAACTGCAACAACTTGCAAACCGTATGCGCATTCCATATTTTAGAGGTGTCTTTATGCGTACTACATTACCGGTTAAAGGAGTACGTCGAAACGAGAGCGGTATCGTAAATCTAGACAATGCCGTGGGAGCCGGTACGCATTTTGTGGCATATGCGAAAAGGGGGAATCGCGTTGTATACTTTGACAGTTTCGGTAATCTTCGACCGCCGAAGGAACTCGAGCGATATCTGGCAAACAGTGTAATTGAGTACAATCGCACGCCTCATCAGCGTTACAATCAGAACAACTGCGGGCAGCTTTGTCTACAGTTTCTACGATCGGTTGATTAGTAATTTAAGGACGGGCATTGCGCTGTTTAACTCAGTGCTCGTTTGAAACATGTCGCTGACGTTTACGTTGACTGGCAAGAGTAGCGTCCTCCCTGTAAGCTACTTTCCGGCGGTAGATTTGGGTGACGGTGATTACGAGCTTGGTCTGACGGACTTTGAAACGTACTATACTCTAGCCAATGTAAATTCAACAAACAACAAATTTTACTATGACAACAAGGAAATTGTCATTCCCGATGGATCGTACGAACTGCGCGATATCGAGCGGTATCTGAAGCGTGAAATTTTACGTTCTCACGATGCAAAGGGTAAGGAGGATGAAGAGTTCCCGCTGGTGATTCGCGCCAACAACAATACGATGAGAAGTGAGATCAAATGCGCCTATCGGATAAATTTTACAAGATATTTTACCTCGCAACATTGGCTCGCTGCTGGGATTTTCGTCGAATCGCGTGCTGGAGCCGCGACAGTGGCACGAGTCTGACGTGCCGATAAATATCATCAACGTGAACATTATTCGTATCGAGTGCAACGTGACCGCGGATGCGTACAGCAACGACAGGTGCGTGCACACGATACATGAGTTTTCACCGAGCGTACCGCCATGATATAAGATATCGGAAAGACCTACGCAGATCATTTACCTTCCGATCGTCGTACGGAACATTAATGATGTGACGATTCGCGTGGTGGACCAAGACGGTCGATTGCTTGATTTTCGCGGAGAGGAGATCACCGTTAGATTGCACGTACGACGGCGTTAACGTGAGATGCTTGTGTTGAACGAACAGCCGAAACAGACGAGAGATACATCTTTTACTGGAAAGATTACACCTGAAAAAAAACTCACTGCGTCCAACATCGCATTTTTAAAGTCATTGGGTTTTATCGTACGAAATGGTTGATATATTGAATATTACCGTTGAGCCGATCTTTGACGATCGCATCGTCAAGATTGAGACTCACACGTACAATCCGTACGCCAACACTATGTTTGGACATAGCGACGAGATACGGATACCTATACAGCAGCAGGATTTGTACACGTTGCCGTGCGATAGTTTTCTTTACGTCGAAGGAAGATTGACGGTGAAGAAGAAAAACGATCAGATGTCGTCGACGCTTGGAAATAATTGCGTGGCGTTCATGTTTGATGAAATTCGGTATGAACTCAACGGTGTGGAGATTGACCGTAACAGAAACGTTGGAATTACCAGTACCATCAAGAACTATGTATCGATGACGTATGACAAAGCTTTGATTGCGCTGAACGCTGGATGGAACTCTAGATCCGACACGGAGGAAGGATACTTTAATTTTTGCATACCGCTCAACATGCTGTTGGGCTTTTGCGAAGATTACAAACGCGTAGTTGTCAACGCTCGCCACGAATTGATTTTGATACGAGCGCGCAACGATTACAATTGCTTGGTGGGAAATCCTGCGACGGAGCCTGAAGTTGAATTATTCAAAGTGCAGTGGCGGATGC
>NW_017296527.1:54768-55374 GCF_001594075.2 Trachymyrmex cornetzi | reverse complement strand
CCTGTTTGACATGTATGCGCGTTTTCGTAAAGCATATTATGGAATCGATAGCTTCGAGACGCTGCTCAACGTACTATCGTTTATCGAGAAAGGACCTTTCGCAGTCATTGATTGCTCGCGACAAAACGAATCCGTCAAGAGTGCCGCTGTGGACGTACGCATAGAATTTGACTGCAAGGAGAATGTGCCCGCCAATACTACCGTCTATTGTCTCATCATACACGATCGTGTAATCGAATACTGTCCGTTGTCCAACGTAGTGCGCAAAATCATGTAAATTGCAACGTCAGCAAGTATCCCGAATATAAAAGAATGGAAAACCAGGGTGAGGTGCAGTCTCGAAAAATTGCTCGTCATGGTCATACCAACGTTTGTGGATCTACAAGGATTCATCGTTAACAAGAAATTTATCGTGAAGGAAGTAGCGGTGCTGAGAGGGGGAACCATTCTCACACATTATATTTTTTCACATCCTATGCCATGTCATTTTCTGAGTAGATTCGACAAATCTTGCGCTTCCTGGTTGAGTACTTATCACCATGGATTGCGGTGGGATGACGGGATGGTCCCTTACAGCATGGTGAGACGTTTAATTACGGAAGCTGT
>NW_017296527.1:52621-54322 GCF_001594075.2 Trachymyrmex cornetzi | reverse complement strand
TACCGATGACTGTTTATAGTGGTTTTGATAGCAGTTCGATATCGGTTCGATATCGGTTCGATAGCTGTTTATAGCTGTTAAATATCAGTCCGATAGCTGTTTGATGGCGGTTTGATATAAGTCTAATTGCGCTTCAATGCGAAGAACGAATAAAAGAAATGCTGAGGTAGTGTAATCTTTCGAGCGCGAGATATACCTTCGACCGAGGCGTTGTACTTTCGTCGCTGATATAAAACATTAGTGATGTAAGTATGACAGATAAATGCTGAAGTTTCTCCATGGAATCTCGGATGTGAGATATACTTTTCAGCTGAGGTATAACCTTTTGCACGTGGTACTATACATGGATGGAGGATTCTTTTTCATAATGATATCACTATGTCACGTACATTTTTACTATAAATTCTCGCACAGCCTCCGCGGTCAATTAGTCTGCTTGTCTGCGAGAGAGTTGCTCAATCTATCAATCCGATTTGGAAGAAATAAAATGGAGGACATCAATGACCTTGTAGACGCTGGTGAAATTATCCGTATAAACGCGGATATATTATCAGAAAGTGCGGCTTGTTTATACGACAGTATAAGTACTATTTTAAATTCAGTTGTGGATATAACTGAGAACACCCCAAATTCCTTGGATGTAACTTTTACGCTTACAAATAAGGACTGTATAATGGCTAAATGGTAGGTATTATATTAATTTTATTGATACAAATATATTCGTGTTGGAATCATGTGTTGTCCGTTTACGTGAGTGTTATCATGTGTTAAGATTCCGACATTTACTCGGAGCACAGAGATCGTTTAATTCGCATTTGTCAGATTATTAATCTCATGAATATGTAATTGTTTCAGTAAAACAATTTTGGATCTTCTTAAGAGTTGTCGTACACTGATGGAGGGAATAATAAATATTGTACAACCAATCCAGGAAGATATTTCAACTTTAGGTAAAAGAATGAGTGGGGAAAAATATAATCGTGGTGATAATAATGGTGATGATGGATCTACCGGAGGTCGCTCATAAAAATACAAGTGAATTATACATTTTGATATTGATGCTTACTCGTATCAAAGAGAAAGTCTAATTTTGTATACCGTCTTTTACAGTGTATCTTCAAACAACTAGTTTAAACGTGATCTGAAATACCATGGCTTTATATCTATTATACGTAATCCAAACTTCTACATTTTTGCATTGGTGTATATGATGATTGATATAATGAACTGTATTAAAAGCATATAAATCTAGAGAGTTTAGAAGAGAAACATTAAACTAATTTAGTTATTATTAATGTGCATGTTGTTATTTTGACGCTTACAACTTGTTGGGTATATAATACTCGTCTTTGACATAAATAAGCTTTTTAACTATTAATTCTTTCTAATCGCTATTGTATTTTAGTTCTATTTAATAAAAATAATTGCATATTTTATATTGTTCAGTGTTCAAAATTACTGTTTCCCATACTTCTTCCATTCCATATCTCTGCGGTACCGCGTTACACCGCGCTCTTGTTAAAATAGAATAAGAAACTATATTCTATTAGATAACGCGCCGCGATGATGGTATACCACGCCTCCGCGGGCCCCGTAATTGTCTCCTCTCCCCGCGACGTTATCCTCGCACACACCCCTGAAGTCGTCCCTCACCCCGTAACATTACCTCCTATGATGTCATCCCCTAATCATGTGACGTCA
>NW_017296527.1:50769-52254 GCF_001594075.2 Trachymyrmex cornetzi | reverse complement strand
CCCCGCCCCTCACCCCCCTCGTTGCTCCTGGATTAGAACCCGCCTAGCTACCCTACTGCTGATTTTTTTTAATATTAATTTTTTTCACTGCTTCTTCTGGCGCTTCTAGAATATATCTAGGTTTCCTGATAGGCATATGCCTATTATAACGGCTATGCACGAGTTCTGGAAGCATGCATTCCAAATAAAAGCGTGTTAGCCGAGGTAACATTTGATTTTTCCAAAAAACATCATCTCTATCAACACGCACTATTTTTATGCTTTTTGACGTCCATATGGCAAAAATGCAATAATCTCTCTGTGTTATATTCAATTGCCATTGGACTTGATAAAAATATCGATGATTCAAATTCATTTTATCTGAATTTCTTTTATTAAAAATGTTTTTCAAGGAAGGCAATGTTTATATAGCTTCTTCTGCTGTTAAATCTTTGGCCGATAAAGGACATTTTATCTCTACTAGACCATTTTCGTCTATAAGTCAGGAGAAGCACCCAGATATGAATATTTATAATCAATGAATAATCCACAAGTTTTTATTTCTTTCTTCAGTTTTTCGGCTAATTCTTTCCTCGCTAATTCTTCTTGATCGCGGCCATATATCATGGCTGCAGTATCTATGGGCGGAGGATACAAAATATTCTTTACTGTAGCTGCGCAAGACGTTGTCGGTCTCATGCGACATACGATTCCAAATTTAGACGCTGTTAATCTTTCTTGTCTTAGTGATACCCATTGTTCGGAATCACTTTGATCTATCGTATCCCGTTCAATTTGTTTCCAGTTTTTTCCATCTTCAGACAATTTCTTTAAATAATTTTGTTGAAGTTGTTTCATTACATCATTTGGAAAATCTGGCTGTTGCGATTGCGGACCATAATGACAATCTGTTCTTGATTCTCGTTTGAATTTCTTACGTCTTCCATCTGTTTCTCGATATTCTCTGGTTCTAGCAACCTTTATTTGCTGTCGCTTCTCCAGTTTCTCGACAGTAGCAGGTATACTTTTATTCATGCCTTCATGTAGCTGTGTAAGGGCTTTCTGCGTATTGTATTGTAGAACGGCTCCCGCAATTCTGGCATTGTAAGAGCCTCGTTTGCTAAAATTAATACGCTTTCCGCCAATTTCTTTGCAGATTATCGAATTAAATGATTCTGCAAGATTATTCGTTACATTTAGCAGCAAACTATCGGAGTGAGCGGCTAAATATATACGAGGTGTGATCAAAAAGTAAGGTGACTTTTCATTTTTATAAATATTATATTTTTATAAATTTTAGATTATACAGGGTCCGCCAAAAGTACCGGGACGGTCTAATAACTTTTGAAAGAATTAAATTTTCAAAAATCGCCGAAACACGTGATTCGATTTTTCAAACAAGCTATCTTTTGAGGGGAGATTTCGGCCCCCCCAACCTCAAGAAGGGTGGGGGGCACGAGGGGGGCCAAAAATCTTAAATGGCAACATGGGTCGAGGGGGGGCTCG
>NW_017296527.1:44847-49384 GCF_001594075.2 Trachymyrmex cornetzi | reverse complement strand
ACCGATGACTTCAGCGGGAGACCTCCAGGGGCAGCATCCTCCAGAGTCGACGAGTACCTGAGAAGAAAAGAAAAGGGTTAGAACAAAAAACGATAAAATTGTATAATGCAGGGACATAATTATATAACAGAAGTAAGCGGCGTGAATGTTCACTGCGCGCAAAGCGAACGCGCTGATGCGAGCGCGCACAGTGCCAGACGACAACGCGCAGACGCAAGCGCGAGAGTGGGGACGAGCGAAAGCAATAAGAGAGCGAGCGAAGGAGCGAACGAGATTATTCGCATTGAGGCTGATTCGCATTCAGACATTCGCAAGGGCTTATTCGCATTCGGCCTTTTGCATAGCGCATTGTCCGCGGGGCATTATTCGATATTCATTTTTATTCGGCTTATCTCGGGCTTATTCCGCTTGATAACCAAAGAGAGAAGTTCTCGATACTAAGCGGAAAATAGTGTGCGAATGAGTGGGACACTAATCGGGGGCATTTGTCGATTTCGTATTCGGGGACTTTTGTCCACGGGAAAACCCGAGGCGACCGGCGGCGTTTCGAGAGTGTTGAGCGGGACCGTTCCGAGACAAGGTCCAACCGCAGCGACCGTTAGAGCGAACGGGGCTCATGCCCACGCAAAGAATCCGGCGTTATACGGATAAGTGTGAGCATTGTGAAAAAACGAATTGCCAAGATATAATAAATAAAACGAATTGTGTTAGTTGCCTGCAAACAGTGAATTGTTATTCGACGAAAAACCTTTCCCTCTGCGACCGAGATATGAGTAGACTCAGTGGTGCAAGGGACGAGCGGGGCTGGAGACTTCCAAGGCCAGCTGAACGAATCTTCTCCTTTGGAGGGTAAAAAGGAGTGGCGACCAGGGCATACCAGAAGAAGCGGGACCGAATAACGCTAACAAGCTTCGAGTCTGGCTACAGACGGGAGCAGCTCGTTTTAAGGTTAGATTGCATCGCCGAGCGTCGCGATTTGCAATCACTCGAGTAAGAGGGTTCGTGGATCGAGAAATCCAGAGTAACCGACAGTCAGAGGAGGAAACATAGGATACCAGAGGCAGTAGGATATTAACGCGAAAATGGCGACCGTGACAGGACTGCGACGCTGAAACAACGGCGGAAGCAAGTGCAATCGGACTACGTTCCAGGAGTACGACGAGTCGAGGGTCAGACGACCAACGCGGCGGAAGCAGGAGCGGACGAGTTGGAGAAGAACGCGCAAGCTAGACGCGTGAGAAAACAAAAGACATGATAAGGTCGATATCGATTCTACATAATTAAAACGGTGAGTGATAGGATAGAAATTCACCTATTCACTTTAACAATATATTTAAGCGATATCAGGATAACTAACTTACGGATATTCGAAGAGATAATTTTGGGCCGAAAAAGCGAATATAGCGCGTAAGAAAATCACGTGATAGGGGAAAGACGCGAGTAAAGGTGAAAAGGCCACCTGTGCAGAAAAACGGCCATAAACAGCGCAAAATACCGATCACGTGAACAATAAGTGATAACCGAACAGTCTGGAATTCGAGTAAACAAGGTCGCGAGCAAGCAAGACGAGCAATCCGGAATTCGGGTAAATAAGGTCGCGAGTAAGCGGGATAAACAGTTCGGAATTTGAGTAAACAAAATCGCGAGCAAGCGAGACAAACAAGCAGACGTTCCGAATAACAAAGTCGCGAGTGCGCGGAAAAACAGGCCACAGCTATCCGAGGAATTTGGATCGCGCGCACGCAAAACAAACGAAGTGTCGTACGAGTGGGCGAAAACAACGCGATACCTTACCACGAGGCAAGGTCACAAAATAATAACAAGGTCAGAGAGACGACCGAGTAAAATGATAGAAGCGCGAGTGCGCGTAAAGAAAGATTAGTAAATAATTAGCAAGCCATTGGCGTAAAGTAGACAAATTCTTAAGGTCAAATAGTGTTAATTTTCGCGAAGTGATAGCGAAATTTAGTGCCAGATATGACGAGTATGCAGCGTACTCCTAACAAGAGGAAAGGGGAGATGCGCAGCCGTAAGGTGCGAGAGGTTGCATCGGACCCTAACCTGGTGAGGCAGACCGGGCTAGAGGCAGTGTTAGTGACGAAAACGAGCGAAGCCAGGAAAAGTGCTTCGGAATCGTCGATAGAACGAGTGGAAGGATTCCACCAGCTGACGGAGAGAGTTCAAGTGAACGAAAATGTAACTAGTGTCAACGAGGCGTTGGCCGTAGTGATGTCGAGGATCGACCAGTTCGAGAAAATCATCAGCGTTAGCGAGAAGCGGATCGCTGAGGAGAAGAGGACAATGGCGCTCAACGAGAAGGAAGAAGAGGCAAAGGACCTCACCCAACAGATGCTGACCACGATCATGGATC
Source organism: Trachymyrmex cornetzi (assembly GCF_001594075.2). Taxonomy (NCBI): domain Eukaryota; kingdom Metazoa; phylum Arthropoda; class Insecta; order Hymenoptera; family Formicidae; genus Trachymyrmex; species Trachymyrmex cornetzi. The sequence continues at coordinate 47,013 of NW_017296527.1, read as the reverse complement.
GATTGGCAAACGTGGAACATAGAATTAGACAACAGGAGTTGTCGAAAAAGCGCCGCGATAAAGGGACGAAGCCACGAAGCAGACCAATGTCGCGAGTGGAAGAAAGATTGATAGATGCCTGGACCGATGAGGACGAAGAGCCGATCGAGGCGAGAAACCAAGAGGAGCTCGATAGGCAAGACAAGAGGGTGGTTCAAGAGGTGGACCAACCCGGGATACGATTACCACGAGGAGGATGGTTGAAAAACCCATTTGAGGATCTAGTATTTCACGGGAGAAAGGATAAGCAAAACCCGATGAGATTTATACAAAAATTCGAGAGAACGGCAGATTACGAAGGTGTAAATGATAAGGATAGACTACACTACTTCGGCAAAACAATGCGTGATAACGCAGCAACCTGGTTCGAGCTGAACGAACCAGATTCATTTGATGAAGCGAAAGAAAAGTTCTTAGAACATTTTTGGGGAGAAGATGAACAGGCGAAATTCCTCCAGAAGATGTATACAGGTCGTTATCACCCGGATAAGGGGACGACGATGGCGGACTACGCACTGGAGTACGCCAGACAGGCAAAATTGTTAATACCGCCGATGAGCGAGACAGAGATCATAAGGACCATAAAGGGTCACTTCCACATAGACGTATCGAGGGAGATACGTGCAAAGACAGGAAGCAATCTGAAGGATTTAGGAAAACTGTTGACGAGCATTGACTCGGAAAAGAGCCAGATGAGACGGAATATCTCAGATGGGAGGCGCAGTGACGCCGAAGCGACGAATAGAGCGAAGACGATACCGGCGAGACCGGAGAATAAAACGTCGATGTCCAGAATGAATCAAGGGGCCGACGATAGAGATAAGGCGAACTTCAAGGGCGCGAGAGAAGCGTACCGTTACGAAGCACCAAGGCAATACGGCAAGTATTGGAATTATGAGAGCGGTAGAGGAAGGCAGCGGCCATACCGCGAACCATATGAAGAGAGACAAACGAAGAAGTACGATGAGACGAGAAAACTGTACGAACCTCAAGAAAGGAGGAACCAGTAGGTCAAGCAAGGAGCACGACCGAAGGAAGGTCGAAGCGAAGAGGAATCCGGAACCAGAAACAAGAAGCAGCAAATGGCAACAATGACCATCGACCCGAGCAAGAGGGCCGGTAGGAACAAAGTTAACATTATCCGACTGAAGTGGATTATAGATGACGTAACGGAGGAAATGTCACGAGAGCAAAGCACGAAGGTGAACAGACCGATAATGCCGATCGTAAAATTAAAATTTAGTACGATTGAAATAAAGGCGTTAGTTGATACGGTAGCTCAAATCTCGGCGATTACGAAGGCGGTATACGACAAGTTAGTCAAGGCCTCGACTGAAGCGGATTATAGATGACGTGATGGAGGAAATGTCACGAGAGCAGAGCACGAAGGTGCACAGACCGACAATGCCGATCGTAAAATTAAAATTTAGTACGATTGAAATAAAGGCGTTAGTTGATACGGGAGCTCAAATCTCGGCGATTACGAAGGCAGTATACGACAAGTTAGTCAAGGCCGACGTTGAGATGAGCATATTGCCTATCAAAAAATTTGCAATTAGAGGAGCATTCTCCGACAGAGGATCGATGATCGCCAACAAGGTGAAGTTAGAATTCATATTTGAAGAGCGACATTGTGAGCATGAATTCTACATTGTGGAGAAAATGACGTATGAAATAATACTTGGCATAGACTTTTTGACGAAGACTCGAGTATCGGTTAAATGCGGAACGAAGCTTGAGTATATCTTCGATGTTAAGGAAGAGCATGATAAATGCGTAGCACTCATCACGATGGAGCAAGCAGAAGTCAAATTGGATGAGATGTTGGAGAGCAAAGCAAGGATGTTCGACGGAAGCACTGGATGCGTCGAACATTATGCGCACCGAATAGAGATAACTTCGGGAGCGCCGTATAAGAAGAAGACTTATCCGATACCGGATAAACATAAGGAAACCGTGGCAGACTATCTACGACAATTGGAAGAAGACGGGCGAAACACGCAATATATACGAGGGGTGATCAAAAAGTAAGGTGACTTTTCATTTTTATAAAAAAATATTAATTTTTTCATCCAAAATTATGTTATCCCCTTCAAAATAATCCCCCTCTGATACAATGCACTTGTG
>NW_017296527.1:36922-43926 GCF_001594075.2 Trachymyrmex cornetzi | reverse complement strand
CAAAAAATCGCCGAGCACGCAAACACGAGTCTAACCTTTATGCCTCTCACATAAAAACAACACATGCTATATAGTCAAAACTGTGAACATATGATCGCGACGAGTGTACCAACACAACAAAAAAAAAATTTTGAAATTAGAGTGTACAGAGCGCGCGAAATTCAAAAAGTCACCTTACTTTTTGATCACACCTCGTATATGTAACAGCAGTCTCTATTTTCGGATAAAGACCGTGCAGTTTTAGAAGCGGTACGTAGTTTTTTTCCATTACACAGTCATCTTCGCATTTATAACCACGTTCCTTACACTGATTATGATCACCAAAAATGTGGCTAGGGATATTCAGTATATCTTTTCGTAATTCCGTAGCCTTATAATGGTGAGGTTGCATTTCTTCATTTCGTACAGAAGCTATCCGTATCACCTCTTTGCGTATTTTTAGAATGCTCTTTTTTACAACATTACGCATTTCGATAAAACCACGTTTTCTTTGCGTCTTTGGCCGAGTTGTTTCAGCTACGATTTTTAGCTTCTTGCACAGATTACGAAGCAGATGATTGGTGCATTCTATTTTTTTTACCACTACCATCTGTTCGCTATATGGATTATTGTGGAGAATACATTTATACACATTACTATCACCATCGGCGATAATGGTTTTATATATCAATCCATGCATTTTGAGGCTGTCATTAAAACCTTCTGCAATGGCATCAGCCTCCATTCTTGTAGAGCTTGCATTGCGATCAAAATTTTTATAGCATTTATGAGTTCTAGGTTCACAATAATTTCGCTCGGCCATATCACATACCGTGCAATATTTGTTGCGGATGCCAACAAAGAGAATTTTTCCTGTACGGTAACCAATTACGGCACCAATACCTGCTAGTGAATCGTAAGCATTGCCGTACGATCTCTTCATCCAACTACCATCTGCTACAACGGTTATGTATGGAATACCGTTAACAGTTTCGTTTTTTTCAAGAGCGAGTTGCTTTTCAATCTCTCCTGCTATTTTCATATTTTCCATAGCAGTTCTCTCAAAATCATCGACTAAATTTTCGCGATATTTAATGTAAGTCGGTTCAGAGATGCAAGGAATATTCGTGCCTGCACACATCTCTTCCAGCGTGCTGTAACCAATTCCAGCTGTAATAGTTGTAGTTACCGCAGCTGCGTTAATGTCTAATTTTTTTGGTTCTATGGGTTCTGACCAAAAGTTCGCTTCATAATGGCACAGTCGACATTTAAAGTAAAATTTCGTCAAAAACCCACAGCGGCGAGAATTTACGAGTACCCAATCTTCGAATAAACATTGTACTCCTACTTTATGATGGTCGAATGTTCTATACATCTCTTTTATGAAAAAAGATATGTCCACAATGCGACGATCTTCAGGCATTTCGTGTTCTTGGATACGATATTTATCCGCGCCTGTATTATCGACGATATAATAAGTATCGTCATCTTCGCTATTTGGGACATTTTCAGACGTACCTTCATTTATTGACAATGGCTCCAAGCATTGTATATCTTCAGTGCTGATCTTCGAATCTATCGAGTTGGGCAATTCCACTGACTCTACACAACTGATAGATTCGTCGCCAGTATCATTAGATATTTCTATGCTCTTTTCTTCCAATGTCTCTCTCTTCTTCCAATATGTCTTCTTCTCCTCGTCTTTCCCCTTCCTCCTACAAAAAATAAAAATCAAATATCAAATAGCACATGACTTAATTTTTCAAACGACAATACAAAGAAATATAGGGTATATAAGAGTCAACTTATTTAAATATAAAATGCAAGAACTATAATATATAAAATGTATAAATTCTATAAATGACACATTGTAAAACACATTATATAAAACATTACATGTTTCGGCCCTTGGACTATATGCCCTATATTTCTTTGTATTGTCATTTGAAAAATAAAGATTATAAATGGAGGCGAAATATTGACAAATATTTATACATCTAGAAATAAAATATATTATGTCATTTTTATATTATATAAATGTAGATAATTTTTATATAAATCTAGATAATCTTGAAAGAAATAAAATTCTTAATAAGTTTGAACAGTCCTTTGCTTATTGCATTATTATTAAAAATTATTTGCACTGACCAAATTACGATTAACGCTTTTGGCATTTTTTTAAAACCCGTCAACTCACGACGAACGCCTCTGACATTTTATGAAAACTATAGCCAGCCCACGGTAAACGCCTCTGACATTTTATTAAAACTAACCAGCCCACGATGTACGCCTCTGGCACTTTATGAAAACTATAGCCAGCCCACGATGTACGCCTCTGGCATTTTATGAAAACTATAGCCAGCCCACGATAAACGCCTCTGACATTTTGTTAAAACTGGCCAGCCCACGATGTACGCCTCTGACATTTTATTAAAACTAGCCAGCCCACGAAGAATGCCTCTGGCATTAACTATTTTAAATAATCAATAAACAAAGAATTAATAAATTAAAAGATTAATTAAATAAGTCAATTAAATAAGATCTACGTTTATACTAAGTGAAAAATTTTTCTTTCAAGATTATCTTTTAAAGTTGAAATAAATTATACATTTAGTAATGTGAAACACTTGCACAACTCAAGTATTTTTTTAGTAATTATAGTAATATTATGATATACTCAATTTATTATTGCTTTTGTGTGCATGTAATATTTTAAAAATAATTTTTAGCATATATATTTTATTTGACACGAAATGTTAATGATTTTCAGAATTGTTGAAATGTGCAAAAATTATTTTTCTATTTTTTAACTTTACTTATGACGGCTAAGATATTATACAACATCGTATTTAATAAATGCATAAGTTATTTTCTCCTAATATCAGAATGTATAATATGAAAAATATTACATACATCTAATCAATTATTTTTTAGTGATATTGAAATATTAATTGCATAATAAAAAAGATAGAAATATTAGTAAAGAATAATGCTCTTGAATTTCACATTAAACTGTGAGTCGATTATTTCTCTGTATAATGCAACCAAACATTCTATATACGTCCACATATATAGAAGCTATTTAATTTATAATTTTTAATTGCTTAATAATATATATTTAACATTATACTTGATAATGATTATTATACTTTTTATATGTGTACAAATACATGATATGCCAATTATTTTCTCAATATCACTTTCATGTATTTATGTCACGACAAAAAAGATTTCAGTGTACATAGAAGTGTTTTCTAGTAGTATTTGAATAATAATAAAAATTTATATGTTTTGTTAACATATTTTTTTGTATAATTCTTCATTATTTGTCAAATTATATTAAAATTTATATGTATTAAGGTATTCCATTTTAAATAACGATGTAAAATATTTCTCAAAGTATGCACTTTAAAGAAAAATGTTTCTTATTAAATTTGTATGGTTTGAGGGAGTACACAAATAATGAAAAAATTAATATTCGATAGAATTAATGTTATCCGGTCTACTATTGCCGAGTGCCAAGATACGCCCATTGGCTTCAGCAGAGAAAGCTGCTTCGTAACTGTTGTACAATTTTTCAATACGATTGATTCTTTCGGCTCCTTATACATCAAAACGTATTAACCAATCATATTAAAGAAGTTTTACAACAGTTGCAAAGCTGCTTTCTCTGCAGAACGTAGCCATTCATTGCTCGGCACGCCTGACAAACGCGCCGCTCGAGTCAAGGCGTTTAGAAGCTCACGGCGGCGTGCGGGATACTTGCTTGCCAGGCAATCGGCACATAGGGAGTGGGGGCTGCCTAGCAAGCGCCCCGCGCCGCGCACACCGCTGCGAGCCACCAAACGTCAAGACTCGAACCTCAAACGGTGCGTTTGCCAGGCTGTCTCCGCTCTCCGCGGCCTGCGCGCCGAGCAATGAATGGGCGTATCTTAGGCTACGTTCTGCTACGTTCGAAAACATCACCCGGATGTCCTCGTACATCATCTTCTCATATTCTTATCCTTGTTTAATATTGAGTGAACAACAAGGATAAAACGATACTTAGGGGCACTCGGGTGATGTTGTCGGATCATGTTTCCGAACGCAGACCTTGACAATAGTAGGCCGGGACGTGCTGTCTTTAAAAATTAATATCTTATTAACCATTGCGAAATGGTAGAGAATTTTCCGACTCTATCCGCTCTATTTACACAAGAGCGCTTTGCAAAAAATTGCGGGGCAATCTGTATATTTACTGCGTTAAGTAATGAAAAATCTTATTACATTGTAAACCTCAACATTTCCGCTATTATTGAAATACTACTTTCAAACAGCATCTATGTACTTCAAAATATTATACAATATTATATTGGACCGGTTAAAAAAAATACACTATATTTTTTTAGCCGACTTATTGAAGCTACTTATTCCTATGTGATTAAAAATAATCACTATTTTTTTAGAAATAATAATAAGTTCCTGAGACATAACGTTACTTTATTGAAACTTGCAAAAAGTGTTTATTCTTTTTAAAAAAAAATAACAAACTTAATTTTATTTTTATATCGGAAAATAATAATTTTCATTTCAAATATAACTTGCGCTACATATCTTTTTTCATCATATTTACATATCTTTTTTTTAATTTGAAATAATAGTGACTATTTTTAACCATAACGAATAAGTTGTTTCAATAAGGCAGTTGAAAAAAATATTTTGGAATTTTTAAACCCTGATATAATTTATAATATATACACACAAGGATAGTTAGTACATGTTACTTCCATCCCAGTGTACATACATACGTATACGTTAAAGAGAAGCCTTTGAGAACCAATACAGGTTGTAAGTGTTATTACATATATTGTATTACATAATTTATAAAAAAGATGAATATATGTTTTAATCCCAATTTTGATGCTTTTCAGTATAAACCTAATATTCATAGAAAAAAATATAAACATCGTCACTAATGTAAGAGTAACAATTGTCAACATCGACGTGTGAGAGTAAATATGATCAAATATTGGCTAGTTTTCACGTTCACATCTTGTTAATGGTGGCTTACTATATTCCAATAAACTAAATAACATAGTGCGACAATAGATGTTGGCACATTGTAAAAGTTAATTGTAAAATATGCACTTACATGAACGATGAGGTTGATAATAATATCTGTGTATACATAATCATCATATTGTCAAGTTTACTGTATATTACAAAGATTGATTTAATAGAAATACTGATTATTGATAATGTTATAAATTACAGGAATAAGGATAATATATCCTTATTTACAATTTTTTTTATCTTTATTCTTGTAATTTAAAACATTATCAATAATCAGTATTTCTACTAAATCAATCTCTTGTAATATACAGTAAACCTGACAATATAATGATTATGTATACACAGATATTGTTATCAATCTCATCGTTCATGTAAGTGCACATTTTGTTACAATTAACAATGCCAGTATTTATATTGTAGCACTGTGTGATTTAGTTCGTTAGAATATTCAATATAGTGAACACACCATTAACAAGATGGAGACGTGAGAATTAAGGTGCCTTCCGTATCGCGCATGATGAGCATGATGCATCCATTGTCCTTGTTTAACATTTGGTAAACAACAAGGATAAACGATGCATTATGCGTATCATGCGAGAAACGGAACGCACTCTTAGTCAACATTTGACTATATTTACTGTCTTACATTGAAACTTTTAACGATCGTTATATTTCTATATTCGTAACAACGTTTATAATAATTTTTTTCTGTGAATTTTAAGTTTATACCGAAGAGCATCCAAATTGGGATCGAAACGTATATTAATTTTTTTAAATGAAGTACATGTAGTCACATACTTACAACCTGTGTTGGCTGTCAAAGGCTTCTCTTTATGTCTCAGAGCCTTTAATTGAATTATTTGCATACAAAGATATACACATACGCAGGCACATGAATACGCATAAAATGCAAAACACACACACATACACACGCACAATCGTTAGAAAGCTTAGGAACCTTATTTGTTTTCTCTTACTTCATGAAAAATTGAGTATCTCGGTGTCAAGAAATTGTTCTCAGAAATACATAAAAAGCATATAGATAAGGTTTAAATTTGTCTTTAATTTTGTCTGTACGACATTTGTGGTTATATAAATTTGACAAATAGTGGTTTTCTATATTTTTTCTTTATTTTTAGAAACGCTATAATCTAACGAAATATCATCAAAGAAAAATTAAAATTATTTTAAACTAGGCTTTCTAAATTATAAAAATTTTTAAAAGAAAATACAATAATTTTTCGTAATAATATTCAACTTCTTGTAAAAACTTTTATCTTATAAGAACTCATGTTTTATGAAATGTCCAACTTTGAAAGCAATTTCCAGGAAGATGAAAAAAAAATGTTACATTGTGTTTTATTTGCATTAATTTTTTTTAAATTTTTAAACTCTTCGACCATTAGGATACCAATTTACAAAAACATTTTGCCCAATTTAAATTTGTTTAATAAACGAATATATATGTAGGACTTAAAATAGAAGGGGAGAAATGAAGCAATCTAAGATGTTTTTAAAAATGTGTTCTTCCCTTTTTAAACGACAATTATTTAAGAAGTTATTTTAAATTTTATAGAACACTTTTCCAAAGAAAATAATAAAAAAAATTTTTACATTATTTATACCTTCGAGTTCTACTGACATACTCATTCTTTAAACGAATTATATAATAAAGTAGACAAAACATATTCATTTATACTCGTAACTATTATTAACGATCGAGAATATATTTCTTATATCATTCATCACAAAATGAAATGAATTTTATTCCAATCGAACATAATAACATTTTTGCTTTTCCCGTTCTTCCTGTAAATTCTTCAGTATCAAAATTAAACATTTTATAGAAAAGGAATATTTACACAGAAGTTTGATAAAAAATTAGTAAAAGTAATAGGGCTACGAGTCTGATAATCTAAGTTTATAAAAATAGATGGTATGTGAAGTAAATAAAACGGAGAAGTACAACAATA
>NW_017296527.1:33973-36561 GCF_001594075.2 Trachymyrmex cornetzi | reverse complement strand
TTATTCAAGACCAATATTTTGCAATTTTTAGTAATTAATATCTTGTTAACTATTGCTGACACCTCAAAATGGTACAGGACTTTTTGATTCAGTATAGGCTGTTCTACCCACGTATGACAAAAAATGCGGTAGTCGCCAAACACCCTGTATAATCTTTCGCGCAAATATAAAAGCAATAACACGTACGTTTCGGTCAAACTCAGACCATTATCAATACCAACGAGAAAAAGAAAAACAATCCTTTGGTTAGAGAAAAATATTTCACCATCCCATATGTAAAGTCAATCTCTGAAAGTTTCCTACCCATATCGACCATGTTTCATTGCAAATTAGCATTTACTATTCCGAACACATTGAAAGGCTTCATCAGTAAAGATAAGCTTGATTTTTTGTCAAATCAAAGTATAGTGCATAAAATTTCTTGTAATAACTGTGAGGCCAGCTACGTTGGCCAGACGAAGAGAAAGTTGAGCACAAGATTAAAAGAACATCAATCAGACATTCGTAATAACTCGGGCTCACCTTCTGTTATCACTGATCATAGAATCACTTTTGATCATAATTTTAAATGGGATGAAGCTAAAATTTTAGACAACGAAGCTTCATATGGCAAGAGACTCATTTCAGAAATGATATACATAAAGAGACAAAAACATGGCATTAATAAAATGCAAGATACGGAATCCTTACCAGATTCGTATTCGAACATTATACAAGCTTTGTCTCCCTCTTAACGTTCCTTTACTCATCCCCCTCCTCCTTCCTGTCTTATCCCCCCTTACGTTCTTCTTATTTCTATGCCTGTGGTTTGCTCCCTGATGTGTGTCGCTCTCAGATTATCACTACACTCGTTTGAGATAACTTGGTTTCTCTGCACGATTTTCCAGTTCAAACTTAATATCTAATATCTTGCATCTCATTTCTGCTATGGATTCCACGTTGTTACGCTCATATAATATTAAGGTTTTTTTTTTATATTTGGCATGTTTGTATATTTTGTTTATAATCTTTATTTTAATATGATATGTTCATAGTATTATTAGATAATTTTTCAATAGATACTATTTATGTCAAGTCCTTTTATTATAACAGCTTCCTTTGGTATTCTACACAATTTTTATTTATCTGGACATTTCTGACTACATAGTTGGATCATCATTGTTTTCACACATTTTACGTTCAGCGATTTACATGTACATAATGTTACACAGAACTATTACTACTAATAATCTTTTTATTTTGTAAATCAAATTTATTGTTATATGATTGAGAGAGGTTTTCATATTAACGGATTTATTTAATATTTGTTGCGCCGTTTAAACATTGATAATGGTCTGAGTTTGAAACGTACGTCTGTTATTGCTTTTATATTTGCGCGAAAGATTATATATTGTATTGTTGTACTTCTCCGTTTTATTTACTTCACATACCATCTATTTTTATAAACTTAGATTATCAGACTCGTAGCCCTATAACTTTTACTAATTTATAATTTATTGAGTCTTATTAATATTGTCAATTTGATAAAAAAAACTGTAGGAAATACTTTAAAATATTTATGTTTATTTTTGTTGAAGGTGGTTCTGTAGTAAAGTGCCGAAAATTTGGGGTGCCTCACCAGGACCCACTCTAAATTACTCTTTTAAAATATCTGCATATATATATAATTTGGACAAAATATTAAAAAACTATGTTTATATATGAAATAGTATGAAACATACGATAGTAAATCAAGAGCATCTTCATCAAATGAAAAGAAGATGAAATTATGTTTACTTTTCGAGATTAAATTTATATGAAAGTTTATGCACGTAAATATCTCTCGAGAATGGTCGTTGATCTATTACTTTTTTGTGATATAATCGTAATTTTTTAAACTATTATAATCTCGTTTTCTTGTTTAGAAAAGTCTATGGTAAGATTTGTGTGCAGTTAATCAAAGAAGCGTCTGCGAGCCTTATCTGTCACTAACAATAAGTTATACGTGAGAGGTTACATTTTCAGCCTTTTTTTCTCTCTTATTTCATTGTTCTACCACAGAATTTTGCACACGTCGCTTTCTGTACTTTAACTTTATTATGTAAAGAAATTAGACATTTCTACGGTATTTCGAATTATTAAAGAACCACATATTCGTTAAGATATAGCGTATATAAAAGTTACAAGAAAAATGTATTCGTTTCCAACTTTTTATAATATAAAAATAATATATTATTCATTCACATGAAACTGTGAAGGACAGATTTAAAGTTCTATCTCTCCTCGGTATAATCGCAAGAGTTCCTAAACTTATCAACGATTGTGTGTGTGTGTGTGTTTTACCTCCAATCGAATTTAGTATAAAAATGAATTAATTTACTTATTAAAAAATATTCTCTTCCGGGAAATTCTGTGCCGACCATGTAGTCTGCTTTTGCTTCCCATGATTATGTATGGGTCACAATACACTAATGCTCACTATGTTTCACTTATTTATGTGTAACAAATTCACACTCTCACGAAAGCTTCACAGGAGCTCTATCGCGGTGGCGAACACAGCGTGGAGTGACAACGAGGCAAGTCGCGAAACGAGCACATGGTTGTATTTT
>NW_017296527.1:32495-33811 GCF_001594075.2 Trachymyrmex cornetzi | reverse complement strand
ATATATATATATATATATATTATATTCTAGATATATAAAATAAATCTATTATATTAAAGATATATGTATAAAATAAAACTAGGTTGACTCTGGTTAATTTTTATTATTCCTTGTAATGTTTTTCGCAATAAATTTATTAATAGTTTTAATATATTAACATTTTTATAATATATGATGCTTGATGGTAGCATCAAATTATTAAAATTACTTGTCAATTTAATTCGCGATTACTAGAGTAGTTTTCATTGCGTTTATTTAGTCCGGAAAAACAATTCGGCGCGCAGTTTGAAAAAGACTACAATATGGGAGGTATATATGCAAGTACATATATAGTATATATTAGTAATTCAAGATTGAATTATTTAAAAAGCCAGGATTCAATCGTGGGATCTCTGACATTCTGATCTAGCACTTCAGGCGCACGACCACACAGACTTCTTGCAGATTCCGTTTATGAACATAACACATATGGTATATAACATAACACACATGAAAAATCGTAAACAATTAATTTCTCGTAAACTATCGCATTTTCATATCATTTTTGCAATTACAGATTAATGGGAGGGGTATTTGACTATTACAATTCATTACAAGTTATATGTTATTTACAATGTCTCTTCCTCCCTTATTTCTTGATACACGTCAAACGGCCCAGATTGCCGAGAAGGCATTTTTAGTTTTCTTGCGCTTGAAAACAAACAGCGAGAAAAACGGGCTTTTTATCGCTATCTTGTTCGCTCTCACTCCGCGCCGAAGTATTCGTCGATGGAGTGTATTAGTGATTTGTTAGATGTTGCGTGCAAGATACAAATACATTTACCACTATTAGTTCTGTTCGCGTTGCTTGCACTTTTTGCACTCCACATTTTTGCTTTCTCTCTTTTCAAAGCCAAATATATATCTATTTCATTTTAAGTGCAAAAATATTTGGAGCTTTCATGTAACGCAAACAGACCTATTGCCTGATAGATCTGACAAATTAACCGATAATGTAAACATACATAAAATAATAACCATCGTTGTTCATCACATGCCAAAATCTTTTTCCATTGACGTTAACATTGTAGTTGACGAGCGTCAACTGATGGGAAAATTGCAAGTACGTTTATATATACATACATTAATGTGGAACGTGACAGCGTAAACCGCGATTCGGTGCTGCGTAATCTAGATGATTGTAACACTATATGATGCGGAAAACACGCAAAGAATTGCGCTTTACAAAATGTATTTAAGATATTTAACTGGTGCTCGCGACATCAGGAAGAATTGTAAGATTTTTAAATAAAATCTATGTTATCTTACATTAATAT
>NW_017296527.1:28199-29899 GCF_001594075.2 Trachymyrmex cornetzi | reverse complement strand
ATTAATTAAACATAAAATATGTTTAATCGTTAACACAGGATTAAACAATATTGATAAAGGCAGATTACATTTAAGCAGCTGAGTTTATAAGGTTACTTATAAGATACTGGTCCAATAAGCCTCATATCGGTGTTGACTAAAATATAAAATCTTGAATTACATTAACGATTCTTGAAAAAATTTCTTATATTACGCTGACAAAGCAGTTCTATATTTGCAAATGTTGCATTTTGCTTTATTAGATTACATTGATGTCATCACCAGATGCGTCGTTTATTGTAAGAGGTGCACTTTTGCACGTGTTAAAATGATGATGTCATCCCCGAATATGTCCTTGAAAAAATTTCTTATATTACGCTAACAAAGCAGTTGCATATTTGCTGACGCTACAATTTGCAGTATTAGATTACATTGATGTCAATACCGGATGCATCTTTTATTGTAAGGGGTGCACTTTTGCACGTGTTAAAATGATGATGTCATCGCGAAACATGTTGCGACATGTCTTCGCAAACATTGCATTTTTACTATTGTTGAGTGGAAACGAAAATATAAATACTGACGGGGATCGCGCAAAGTCAGTCTGTGCAAACATGGCTAACCGTAATTTCTCATCGCTCCCGCATTTGATACGTAATCGGGAACTCGGTTTCCGCAATGTTTTAACACTGGTACTTGGTGAGCTAAATATTCAACACTTCGAAAGGGTTTACGACTATGATGAATTAGACGGTCAATGTAGACGATCAGCGTTTTCTACATGTTGTGCGGAAATATTTGGTGATATTCTTTCGTGGTATTGCACATGAGCTAATCGTATCTGTCGGGGTTATTATACACCTTGCATGTGTGTGATTAAAGATTCTCAAGTAATTTCATATAAACTATTCTTTGAAATTGATACATAAATTCAACATCCATCCTCGAAGTGCTATGGTAGGGGAAACTTTATAAAGAATTTGAGGGGGACTGCATCAGTTGCTCTGAAGACATGAGGTGCGTTCCGTAACGCGCATGATGCGCATGATGCATCCATTGTCCTTGTTTAACATTTGGTGAGCAACAAAGATAAACGACGCATTATGCGCATCATGCGAGAAACGGAACGCACCCATGGACTCATACGTTCGACCGTAAGTATTTCACTCATATCTGCGGAAAAATTTTTTTCTATATTGTTTATTCGTATGTTGCCTACAGTGCACATAGCATTTTGACGAAGGTGTTCGCGCTGACATCGACCGCGTACAAATTTCTGGAGATTGGGATCGCCGCGGGACCAATGTCTCAAGTGGAAATTGCGATTGGCGATACTCGAGGCAACCGTATCGTCCTGCCTCACGTTACCTGGATGGCGTTTATCGAAAAACGGTTGGACATCCAGCAATTGGTGCGGTCATCTACTCCGTCACCGTTGATGATTCAGGACCTTGTCGTTGAACTTGTTAAAATACGTTATGTGAACAATGTGAAATTATTTTTATGTGACAAGTGCGTGTATATGAAACCATCAACTATACTTTTTATGCTTGAATACGAACAATGTGTTGAACACGCATATTTTGATTTATGTACAATATACAAATATTGTAAGCGAAATATTGTAAATTTGACTATTTTGTAAATTATTTACGTCAGAACTGTATTATGAACAAATTGGAAGCGGTAAACACTTTACGTAGGATTTATGATAAGCATTC
>NW_017296527.1:26322-27777 GCF_001594075.2 Trachymyrmex cornetzi | reverse complement strand
GCGCGCGATGGCGGCTGCGCCCGGCGGATACTGACCCCGCGTTATCCGATAATGCGCCGCGATGACGGTATACCACGCCTCCGCGGGCCCCGTAATTGTCTCCTCTCCCCGCGCGAATTTCCCGCGATGTTATCCTCACACACACCCCTGAAGTCATCCCTCACCTCGTGACATTACCTCCTATGATGTCACCCCCTCATCATGTGACGTCATCCCCTGTGGCACCATTCCCTCCCTTCCCTGTGACGTCACTATTTATGACGTCATCCCCCTCCCGCCCCCCCCTGTAACGTCATCCCCTCACCCTGTGACGTCACCATTTATGACGTCATCTCCCTGCCTCCCCTGTGACGTCACCCCCTCACCCTGTGACGTCACCAGTTGGAAGAAAATTGTAAGCTGCATTCCGTTGTTCATTGCGAGTGGAAAATCTGTAATATACGTAACATCAACTACAGATTTTCAATCCTCGCAGTAAAAACCGGACCGCAGCCATAATTGATTAATAATATCATTTTTGAAATATATTTATATTTGAAATATATTTACATTTATATTCATTTCAGATAAAAGTGAAGAAGGCACGCGCGCTACACAAAAGTCGTTCCTGTCACCACCTGAGAAGGTGGTGACAAGGAAAGTGGCCAAGGAGCTGCTACTGACGTCGTCGCGTCAGGTTTCGGCAACCTCTACAAGACCAGCGGCGACGTCAGTAGCTCAAGCAACGACGTCGTCACCAACGGTAGCAACGACGTCGTCATTAGTGGAAGCGACGACGCCGTCACCGGTACCTGCAAGGACGACGCGACCATCAGCGCGGACAACGATGCCACCAGCGCGGGCGACGACGTCGTCGCAAGAGAAATACCCGACGGCGCGAGAGAGACCGCAGGCACGGCCAAATAAGCCATGGCGAGGTGGAATGAATAAAGTGAGTACGACAGATTTTACATTGTATATAATGCGTCGTCTACAACACACAGAGTAAGTAAGAGTACGGAATTCACAGTCGATTATTCTTCTCACATTCAACTGTGATTGGTGAGTTTCTTACTCTCTAAATCTGAATCAGTGGATAATCACTGATACCAGTGCCAAATATGCCACTAGTAATCAGTGAATTAAATGTGAAATCCCTCACCTAGCTAATCTTTATATTATGTGATCTAACTAACCTTATTATAGTGCTTAAATTCAATGAATATGGGGTATTGGAAGATTGAAATTAACGTGTAAATATCAGTATTTTAATTATATAATGCTCAAACATTCTTCCTTTTTTAGTTAAACTGTATTGATTAATTATCAGTGCCAAGTACCACTGAGTAATTAGTCACTATCCACTGATTCAGATTTAAAGAGTACTCTTACTTCTTACTTTAGGTATTGTAGACGACGTATTATATGAGTTGCACATTTCAGCCGATTTTCGACTCGGTTTCCTCTTATCTCATC
>NW_017296527.1:23060-25297 GCF_001594075.2 Trachymyrmex cornetzi | reverse complement strand
ATAGCCACACTCGCTGATTTTCGAGGGCTATCCATATTGTGTGATTTGATCTGATATATCGCGTGTTACATAATATTTTCGTCTTTAAATTCCGTACATACATTTGGATTTCGCATAATGAATTAGTATTGTCGTGATATACCGGATTGGTGTTTTCGCATATATATGTGAGTTCGATTCGTTTGCATCTTATAGCTAAGTCGTCGTGCGTTAACGTCATGTAGTGCTGATTTTCGTTATCTATAGCTATTATTGGTTGATCTACTTCCGTTAACGTAAATACGTTGTCGTGATCAGGTGTGGGTAGGGGGATGACTTTAAGTATGCCATATTTAGGATGAGAAATTAGAGGAAATTTTAAGATTGTGTGAATGTTAGGTTCGTCGTAGTACGCGCTGACAGTAATGCATTTTTCTATTTCCATCCAATTTGACTCAAGAATCCTGAAAGGGAAATGTAATCCCAACGGTGAGTGTAACTGTGCTTCTTTCAGACTCGTTACAATCTCGTTGATGGGTGTAATTCCTGTATGTAATTTTCCTTCCTTAATAAAAGTGAGATGTTCTATGATGCAGTTTGCGTCATAGAGGAGATCCGTAATAATCGTATTTAGTGTCAAAAAATATTCGTTCCTTTCTTCTCTTATATCTTGTTGAGCCATCTTGCTGTTGATCCTTGTGGTAATATTAGCAATTAATTTAGCATTGTAATTGGTTACATCTTCTAATTTATCAATATGCGTGAGCGTAGTATTCATAATTTTTAATTGATTCGCCATGACGTGATGAAGTGCTTGTTGTTTGTTATTCGGAATCGTAAGTTGTTCGTTAATAATTTTTTCATCTGCAGCATCCATGGTGCCGAACAGAGACTTAGCAAGAGAACCTATACCATTAATTAACCCACGTTTTTTACTGGGTGTGGTTCGATAGATGGTATTTATCCGGTCAATAATAATAAGTATTTTATGAGTTTCAACGAGCTGTCTCAAGTTCTCACAGGTTTCGCGTCCTTCAGTCCGTATCTCGCATAGATGCTGGGCATGATCTATGTATTCTTGTAAGGTATTCATTCGCTGGTTTATCGTGCTAATGTCTATATTTATTACCTGCTTCCATGCTGATTCCGCTTGATACAATTCTCCCAATTTCTCGTAATATAATCCTGGTTCGTATATAAAATTTTTTATTTCGTACGCTTCATTTTTTATATGTCGTCCGGTTGTTGAACCAGGGATCATTAGCCTGAAATCAATATACCAGGTTATTGCTCGGTGTATATTGCTGATATTTGAAATATTATATTTCTTTCCGCTCTCTTTCTTCTTCTCTTTTTTCCTTAATTTGGTTAGTTCTCAATGAATGTTTTTAAACGATTAACATGTACGCTTTTAACTTTTCATTTTATTTTTATGTTGTAATTTACTGCTGATAATTTTTCAATGACTTCATACGGTCCTGTCCATAAAGAATCTAATTTTTTCGATCGGCCTCTTCGTAGAGTCTTGTCGTGGAGTAATACTTTATCTCCTTTTTTAAATGAAGAGACTTTAGTATTTTTATCATAGTGTTGTTTGGCATTCATTTTGGCTTTGTTGATTTGTTCTCTAGCGATTTGGTTAGTCGCTCGTAGTCGTTCCCTTAATTCTTTGGCGTAATCGTCGTAGCAGTATGTAGGATTTGGCGATTTTGTCAAGGCAGAAGGTAATGTCGCTTGGTATCCGAATACTAATTCAAAGGGGGTGTACCCTGTCGATGTGTGTGGTGTAGTGTTATATGTGAACATTGCATATGGGATCCATTCATCCCAATCGGTTTGATCCGCATTAATATAATGTCGCAAATATTCAGCTAAAGTACGATGCGAACGCTCTAATGCACCGTTACTCTCTGGGTGATACGCTGTTGTCTGTATTTTATCGATTTTTAATAGTTTACAGACATTTTTAAATATTTCACTTACAAAATTTGTGCCTTGATCAGTTAACACTTTATCAGGTATCCCATATTCGAAAATAATTTTGATTGTAAATTGTTTCGCTATTTCCGCGGCCTCTTGATTTGATATCGGTATAGCTTTACTGAACTTATTGTTAGTTAGATTGTCTTGGAACGTTAATATATATTTATTTCCATTGTTACTTATAGTTAAAGGACCTACGATGTCCAAAGCGCATTTTTCAAAAGGTCGTCGTGCCGTATCCGTAATTTCCATGGGCGCCTTAGTTCGCCCCCTTA
>NW_017296527.1:21158-23012 GCF_001594075.2 Trachymyrmex cornetzi | reverse complement strand
AGTTCTCACAGGTTTCGCGTCCTTCAGTCCGTATCTCGCATAGATGCTGGGCATGATCTATGTATTCTTGTAAGGTATTCATTCGCTGGTTTATCGTGCTAATGTCTATATTTATTACCAGCTTCCATGCTGATTCCGCTTGATACAATTCTCCCAATTTCTCGTAATATAATCCTGGTTCGTATATAAAATTTTTTATTTCGTACGCTTCATTTTTTATATGTCGTCCGGTTGTTGAACCAGGGATCATTAGTCTGAAATCAATATACCAGGTTATTGATCGGTGTATACTGCTGATATTTGAAATGTTATATTTCTTTCCGCTCTCTCTCTTCTTCTTTAACTGACTTAAAGGTTTAGCGATCTTCGAGAAATTTTCAATAAATTTCCTGTAATAGCCAGCCAATCCAATGAAGGCTTGTATTTCTTTTATTTTTTCTGGAGCAGGGAATTCATTAATAGCTTTTAATTTACTCGGATCAGGTTTGATTCCATCGTCAGTTATAATATGACCTAAGTAAATGACCTCTTTTCTAAGGAATGCACATTTCTCTGGCTGTAATTTTAATTTATGCTGTCTCAGCTTCTCGAATATTTCGATGAGTCGCGTGTTATGTTCTCGCAAACTCGCTCCGTATACGACTATATCGTCTAAATACACTAAGCATTTAATTCCTTGTAGTCCCATTAAAACCGAATTCATCAATCTCTGAAAAGTAGCAGGCGCGTTTTTAAGTCCGAAGGGCATCCTATTGAACTCGTAATGCCCATACGCGGTTGAAAATGCAGTTTTGTCCTTATCCGATTCAGCCATGGGGATTTGATGGTAACCAGACGCTAGGTCTAGTGTGGTAAAGTATTTAGCGTTTCCTAGCTGGTCCAATATGTCTGTTATATTAAGCAGAGGAAAAGAATGACCTATGGTCAAGTCGTTCAATTTTCTGAAATCGATGACTATGCGCGATTTAGGTTTTCCTGCTACGTCGGCTTTTTTAGGTACTACCAGTAAAGGTGTGTTCCATTGACTTTTGCTCGGTCGTATAATTTTGTCTTGAAGCATTGTCCGTATCTGCTTGCTTATTTCTTCCTTATGCTTCTCAGGTATCCGGTACGGTTTCACGTTAACCGGCGCGCTGTCTACTTTTGTGTGAATTTCATGCGCGACTGTATTGGTATACGTTAATTGGTCTCCTTTTAAATAAAATATATCGTTATATTGCGTGCAGATTCCTATTATACTTTGCTTTTCTTCATTGTTCAAATGTTTTAAGTTTAGGGTGTTATTGATACAGGTGTTTCTTGAGATTACAGGTCCATTATCCTTTTCTATCGCTTGTATAGGTGTTTCATAATTACTTTCCGAATCTATGTTAATAGGAGTTACGCACGGAACTTGCATCTCTACATGCTTCTCCGTGGTATTTATAACGTTTATCAGACACAAATGATTTTTCGGTTGTATCAGGCAGTTACCAATCAGTACTCCTGGTTGTGTTTCTTCTGCTTGTACTACTCCTGTATTATTGGTAGTTGAGGTAACTTCTATTATGGCCTCACATCTAGGATAACGTAGATGGGGTGTTCTATCCGTTGTCCATCTAATAGTATAGTAGCAGTTATTTTCCCGATGACACGTATTTCATGCCCTGTAACTCTTGCTAGTGTCATTTGGTCTTCATATAATAGAAATCGACTCCAAGTATACCTTCGTAGTCTATAGGAAAATCGTCAGCGATAACGTAGATGGGTGTTCTATCCGTCGTCCATCTAATAGTATAGTAACAGTTATTTTCCCGATGACGCGTATTTCATGCCCTGTAATTCCTGCTAGCGTCATTTGGTCTTCATATATTA
>NW_017296527.1:20244-21113 GCF_001594075.2 Trachymyrmex cornetzi | reverse complement strand
GGCTTCCTTTTTATTTTCCGTCGCCTTTTTATTTTCAGTATTAGCTACTTCTTGTCTTCTATATTTTCCGTCATGCGGTTTCATATTTCGTCCGTTTAGTGTCTAGCATTCACTACGGAGGTGTCCTGATTTTTTGCAGTAGTTGCAACATTTCGTAGCTGTATTGATGTTACCGTATCCACTCGGCTTCGGTAACGAATGTCGGTCAGCATATCTGCTGGTTCGGCATTCTTGACCAGTATGTCCTATTTTTCCACACTTGTGACAATATGACCTTCTCTGTTGATTCGGCGAATTAGTATATCGAGGGTTATTATTAAATTGTCCCTTAATCTTTTCTTCTGCGCTTGCCCCTGCTATTGCCTCCTGCAGTGTAGAGTAATGTTGGGATCTCACAAGTAATTTAATATCCTCTCTCAGTCCTATTTGAAAATTCTGGAGAGCCTGTTTTTGAAGGGTATCTAAAATTACGCGTTTTTGTTCGCTGTTGTGTCCTTGTCCTTCGATCATGGACTCATATAGTTCCATTGATAAGTTGTCGACTCTTAAGCCGTATTGTCGAGCGTTTTCACTTGACTTTTGTTTAATGGTATTGAACTCGATTTGTAAATGAGTCGTGCTTCTCTTGCTGAGATAGCATATTTCTAGTTCAGATTTCAATTGTTGAAAATCGTATATGTCTCGAGTCTCGAAATCTGTCATAGCTTTGCCCTTTAGCTTAGTGCATAATATAGCGTCTAATAGCGTTTTCTCGTCGATCGGATTGATGTGTTTTATTGCATACGAACACGCGCTTAAAAATTCCTTTAATTTCGCTTGTGAATTTCCGTCAAATTCAGGAATCATTGCTCGCGCTTCCTTAAGTTTTA
>NW_017296527.1:19762-20016 GCF_001594075.2 Trachymyrmex cornetzi | reverse complement strand
TTGTAACTGCGGTTCCATAATAGCTTGTGCTAAATTTCCTGTCGGTACGGCCGGTGCTTGCCGCTTTTCACTAGGCGGAGTACGCTGCATTTCTAAGACCGTGTTATTTCTGTAGTTTTCTTCAGGATCAAAAATGCTACTGTCATATGATGTAAGGGAGTATTCCCGTCTGAGTGTGACTCTACTAGGAGTTCTGCTATAGTTTAGCAGGCTATCTTGCCTATCGTAGTGTCGTCACTAAGCGTAGGGTTGTC
>NW_017296527.1:14942-18644 GCF_001594075.2 Trachymyrmex cornetzi | reverse complement strand
ACAAAGTAGGTGACTTAATTTTGTAACGATTACTTGCACGTCTGCATAAAAATGCTGACGAGGATTTCAGGTTCGACCTAGTTAGGTCGTAACAAATTTATTAAATTATTGACGTGTATCCCCCCTCTCTCTGTCTCTCTCTCGCTCTCGCTCTCTCGCTCTCGCTCTCTCGCTCTCGCTCTCTCGCTCTCGCTCTCTCGCTCTCGCTCTCTCGTTCTCGCTCTCGCGCTCTCGCTCTCGCACTCTCGTTCTCGCTCTTTCGCTCCCCCCCCTCTCTCTCTATCTCGTATCAATATCAATAATTTAGCAAATCAAAATTGCCAGAAAAGAAAGGCTACGAGTGAAACATTACAATAAAATATTTTTTCATTAAATATTTTTCGAGTTCTAAGACTCGAAAGTTACAGTAACAGCTTGCATTAGCATTACGCAAGGTGTCCGATTGACGGCTAAAACCTCTTGAATTATTGTTCAGGATCACGTTCTGGATAATATTTGTCAAGATCAAAGTCATTGGAGGTTCTACCTCTTATTTTCATTTTTACGTAAAACTAAATTTTTAGTGCAAAAATGAATATAAGAGAATTAATCTCCAATAGCCTTGATCTTGACAAATGTTATCCAGGACATGATCCTGAACAACATTCAAGAAGTTTTAGCCGTCGGTCGGACAACTTGCGTAATGCTTATGCCAAATGTACTGTAACTTTCGAGCCTTATAATTCGAAAAATACTTAATGAAAAAATATGTTATTGTAACGTTTTGAAAAGCTTTCGAGTTAAGCTACAAAAAAAGTGTAACAAAAAATAAGGGGTTCCATTTTAAAAAATTGCTGTGACCTTGACCTGGCCTCGGCGACGCCACTCTAGGTCAAATCAATGATACATTCTTATGTCCCCCTCCGAACCATACAATTTTTGTTTAAAACATTTTTCCGTATTTACTATAATTTTCGAGAAATCTTAATGTATAATTTAAAATGGGACACCCTGCATATAAGCTGCGTAAGTACGTTCGGAAACGTCATCCGATTGTTCTAATGTGTCATTGTAGTGTTATTGCCCTAATGCGTTATTGTATCTTTATCGTTTATTAGACATAAAACAAATATATAATGACACTAGGATGAAGTTTCTGAACGTAACCGTAGTAATATAGTATAATTAGATATGAACATGTACATACACTTACTGACTATGGCCCAATTCCATAACTCACAGTTAACCGAGGTTCAACTTATTCATAGTCTCTTTCCAATTCTAGAATTTGGAAGAGATGAGAAACAAGTTGGAACCTCAGTTAAAAGTTAACCATGAGTTGTGGAACTGGGCCTAAAAGGTTGATCTATTTTTTTAGTGGATCTCGGAATGCAGCAGATACTCACCGAGCAATTGGTTCTTACTTATGAATCCATAAATAATAATACGTACCAATCGCTTAGTAAGGCTGCATTTCGAAACCCACTAAGAAAGTGTTGCAACCGTTTAGTTGCTGACTACATATATACATATGCATGTAGTCAATAATGTCTTTCCGCTTGAAGTTAGTCGCCGCGGGTACTCCCCGCCCCTCACCCCTCCTCGTTGCCCCTGGGTTAGAACCGGCCTATATATCCTACTTATATTATTATTTATATATGTGTATATCTGAAATACATATATTTAAACGGTTATTTTAACACTAATGATACGTATGGATTATGCGATGCGTTTGCTTAAGACTGGCTTCCATGAGCAGAAATTTGCAGCAGAACGGATTAGTGTGACCAATGACAACTCTGCAGTCATTACCGTTCTTCCTTTTCTGCGATTGTGATTTGTCTCGTTGTTCCGTTCCGCTATTAAATTTACGCTCATGGGACGTTGGCTTGAAATGCAGCTAATTTCAAGCGAAAAGGTATTATTGACCACGTGTACACATTATTAATAAAATAATTATATACCATCATGTAATATCGAAATTTTCTTTTAGCGAATCAATAAGGCGGTGCATCGCCTTCTACAGAAGGAGAGGCGCAAGGAGCAGCGCCAAAGCAAACGAAAATATGCCGGCGATATGTACGTACCACCAACGTACGTACCACCGGCATACGCAATGCAAAATTATATGCCGGCACCTGGGTACATGCCTGGACCGGGATACGTACCAGCAGTACCGTCCGCACCAGTAGGGTACATACCCGCACCGGCGGGATGTGTCGGCACCGGCGGGATACGTGTCGGCATCGGCGGGATACATGCCAGCACCGACAGCATATGTGCCGGCACCGACAGGATATGTCCCGGCACCAACAGGATATGTGCCTTCTGCATATAGCACATATATGTATAAACCTTTTTAAAGAATATAATATAAATTGGTCAAATATAATATATATAAATTTATGTATTAATATGTAATAAATAAAGTAAAAAACAAATAATACATAATAAATAAAATATAATAATTAATATAATACAAAATTTTATATTAGAGAATTTTTGCAATACCGTACATCAGATGCGGTGAACGCTAAAGTCACGTTATTTAATGGGAAGTCAAATTACATATGTAGTTTGACTTTCCACAAAATAACGTGACTTTAGCGTTCATCGTATCTAGATACACGATATTGCAAAAACTCCCTATTAATTTATAATATTTGTATGTAACAGATTCTCGCCTCTGATTTGACTTCGTGAGTCGGGAGTTCGAGTCAGGCCGATATATAATGTGTCGTATGGCAAGAACTTTTCAAGTCTGTTGATTGGCTGTAGGACAGAGAGATCCGAGAATCTCTGTCCTATAACCAATCAACAGGCTTGAAAAGCCTTGTCGTACGACAAATGAAATATCGGGCTGAGGCTGGCGTTTCATGAGCGGAAATTTACAGCAGAACTGAACAGCGCGATCACAACTCTGCAGTCATTACTTTGCTTTCTTTTTTGCGGTTATGATTGGTCTCGCTGTTCTGTTCCGTAAATTTACGCTCATGGAACGCCAGCCTAGACTCCCGACTCACAAATAACAATTAATTGACAACGCTGACTCAAATCGAGTCAGAGTATTCTAATCGAGTATTCTCCTTATATTTGATTGTGATTGGTTGGTTTCCTATGACTTGAGACTCCACGACCATCTATGACTTCTATGTAGAGGACCCTTTACGCTCAGACACTAAGACCGGAATCAGACTACACATTGAAGATTGATATTGAAAACTGAAGATTTTAATTTAACCAATGAGTACAAAGAAATTTTAGTTCCTTTCATTTTGATTGATCAAATTTCAATATTTCGATCTTTAATCTCAATCTTCAATGCGTAGACTGATTCCGACTTAAAAAGGTATCAATGTTTTTACTTTCTGTTTCCACGCGCAGAAAAATATTCTATTTTGCTAAGAAAAGTAATTATTCAATTTATTTTCTTCCTTTTAACAGTTATCTTTAACAAAGAATATTTTTTGAATAATAATCTTAAAATATGTGCTTATTCTAAAATTTTTTAGAAAAAGTCACTATTATGAATTTATAACAAGAATTTATTTTTTTGTAAAGAATATTGTCAAATTGATCAAAGAAACAAACTTTTTATAATAAGCAAATCAAATTTGTTTTAATTTAATAAACTTGATTGAAGTATTAAACTTTTTTATTAGGATTCACAGAATATATTTAGAATAAATTTAATGCTTGTGATGAACTTACGACAGATTTGCG
>NW_017296527.1:13884-14373 GCF_001594075.2 Trachymyrmex cornetzi | reverse complement strand
CAGTAGCCATTATACGTATAAATTTGATTGACAGCGTCCAAAAGAAAAATGTATTTCTGTTTCACTTCAATTTATTGCACCGTATGCACCATTTCAGAGAGTGCAAATAGACCTAATGACACCGGGCTATTCGTGTGATATTTCTGAATGCTAACATGCTAACATGCCAATTTGCAGTGCCACGATCTATCACGATACTCCGCAACTAATCTAGTGCTCCGTATACTCGATTTCTCATGTGATCTCACGCATACTACGATACACGCAGTCACACGTACGTGTCAATTTTCGTACAACGAATTCGTCGCGATAAAGCGTCTAAATCTAATTCTAAGAACTCAACATTGTATGTTCGCGCAAATTACGTGTTTGGGAACTATTATTTCGTATGTTTGGGTTGCAAAGCTTTCATATCAAGCAAATGTTGTCACGACTTGACAGCTGAGACGCCATGTTACACTAAGAAATGGTAAAAAATATATCGATTTC
>NW_017296527.1:8235-13783 GCF_001594075.2 Trachymyrmex cornetzi | reverse complement strand
AAGGATTTTCGAATCCGTGAAAGAGAAAAAGAGTATTCGTTATACAAAAATTATACGTGTTTAAGTCGGTAATACAGATCTTTAGGATCCCCTTAACTCATGATATTATTGCGGTAATTTAATAGGTTGCGTTTCTAGACTGAAAAATTGTTCTGCGCGCGGTTTAAAGACTACATACGTAATATAAATTCATACGGATTTATAATAGCATCTAAGATCCAACTAGACCGTTAAAGACAATTTCTTATTGATAACACAAGCCGACGTTTTAAGACTTTTTTTTCTGCTTGATGAATAAAAAATACCATTTCCGATGTATTTTCATGCGCTGAACACGGGCGATGATGAAATTACTCTGTCACGTCAGGTTTTTGAGAAATATGAGGTTAAAGGTGTCAAAATTTACGTTTTTTGACATAATTGTGAATTTTTTGCTAGCGAAGTAAATTTTTTTTTCTTTCGTTTATGCCGTCTTAAAGTGCCAACTTTTATCTTTAAAGTATTTTTTTTTAACGCGGTACGTTTTTTTTTCACCGAGATAATCTCTGCGTAGTCACACAAAGAAAAACATTTTATGCCAAAAATGTTTTTGAAGAAAAAGTTTTAAGAACTGTGTGATGATTTTAGTAGCAATTAGGTTTTCAAGGTCATTAAATCCAAATCTGAAGTCAAATTTTCTAAATTCAAAATGAAGAATTTAATATGGCGGAAAAATTTGTCATCGAAAAAAATTTATATCACAAAAATATGTCATTTGCACTTTAATTTATAATAATTTAAAAAATATTTCGAATATTTGACTTCAGATTCGGATTTAGTGACCTTAAAAACCTTGCTACTAAAATCATCACACAATTCTTAAAACTTTTTCTTCAAAAACAATTTTGGCACAAAACGTTTTTCTTTGTGTGACTACACAGAGATTATCTCGGTAAAAAAAAGTACGGCATTAAAAAAATATATTTTAAAGACAAAAGTTAGGACTTTAAGATGGCATAAACAAAAGTAGAAAAAAAAATTACTTCGCCAACAAAAAAATTACAAATATGTCAAAAAACGTCAATTTTAATATCCTTAACCTCACTTTTCTCAAAAACCTGACGTGATAGAGCAATTTCATTGCCGGATTCGTGTTTAGTGCGCGAAAATACATCGGAAATGGTTTCTTTTTTCAAATAGCAAAATCACGTCGGCCAATGTAATCATAATAATAATGTTCGACATGCTTTAACATTTTATAATGCATAATGTTTATCTGTTCCTAAAGTATATGAGAGTATGTGGTACATAAATATAATTATTATACAATAATATAACATTTAATGTATTCTTTTAGACAGTCAACACTCAAGAGTCTGTATTGTGCCAATACTAAGTAAGTATCGTGCCAACCCTCTACATAACTTCTTACTCGGTTGATAGCCGGTACTCGAGAGTCTATACTGTGCCAATACTAAGGCAGTACCGTGCCAACCCTCGGCATGACTCCTTACTCGGTTGATAGCCGATACTCGAGAGTCTGCACTGTGCCAGTACTAAGCCAGTACTGCGCCAACCCTCGGAGTAAATCTTTACTCGGTTGATAGCCGATACTCGAAAGTCTATGCTGTGCCAAAACTAAGGCAGTACCGTGCCAATCCTCGGCATAACTCCTTACTCGATTGATAGCCGGTACTCGAGAGTTTATACTGTGCCAATACTAAGGCAGTACCGTGCCAACCCTCGGCATAACTCCTTACTTGGTTGATAGCCGGTACTCGAGAGTCTGCACTGTGCCAGTACTAAGCCAATAGTAAGCCAGTATTATGCCGATGATTGGTGCCGTACTGATCATCAGTACTGGCATTACTTACTATTTACAATTAGCGCGGTACCGCGCCACTTGTAAGATCCGGCATATGTCCCACTTTTCCACTTGGGTTGAAGCGTTTACTAATACTATCACATACATAATTCATGGTCAAATGGCCATTTAAACATATTCTGTAATTGCTTATATTTAATTCTTTATATCTAAAAAATTATTGCTTGAAAGATGTACACATAACTTCTTTACTTAATTATTTGAAAATTGTCTTGTATTATGATATGCAAATTTCGAAACACTGTAATTCAAGCATGCAGTAGCAGTGAAATAAAGTACCTTGATATTTAATTAACATGTACTCAGATAGGCAAATTTTGAAAACAGACAATAATGGTATTATGAATTGACCACAATTTTGCAATAATTGCTCTAATATCATTCGCCATAACCCAACAGTTTTGTCAGAATAAAATTTCTAAATAATATTTGTAATAATATTTAAACAAATCCAATTTGAGGTGTAAATATTCCATAATTGAGTTTATTTTTAAAAATAAAATTAATGAAAGACACCGGCAATATATTAAAGAAACAAATCAGGATGTTATTTAATCA
Source organism: Trachymyrmex cornetzi (assembly GCF_001594075.2). Taxonomy (NCBI): domain Eukaryota; kingdom Metazoa; phylum Arthropoda; class Insecta; order Hymenoptera; family Formicidae; genus Trachymyrmex; species Trachymyrmex cornetzi. The sequence continues at coordinate 11,361 of NW_017296527.1, read as the reverse complement.
TATTTAAACGCTCGACAAATTTTCCGAAAGATGAATTTGTATACATCCCAAAAAAAGAGCCGTTTGACTTCAAAATTTTAAATTTAGCCATGCTAAATATATAATACTTCATGTTATAATATTTATGAATTATAATTGAGAAATATTGCAACATAAAGTATTTCATATATATATATATATATATATATATATATATATACACTGGGCAACAAAATTAACGCAACACCTGTTTCACTCTGCAAATATAGGCAAACTTCAAGATAGAATAACTTCGTCAAAAATCAACGTATCAAGATGTTTAAAAAAGCATTTTACAACTTGAAACCTCTACTTTTCAGATCGAGTTATTCAACGTTGAAGCAAAAGGGCCATTTTTGCTTCAACGTTGAATAACTCGATGAAAAAAAATCGTACGGAGCTTTGTAAAAAAGCAAATTAAAGGTAAAGATTCGCTCTTTCGAATGATGTAAATCGCATTTGTGTACAATTTTTAGTCTACTCCGCGGATCTTCGCAAATTTTGTAAAAAATTTTAAGATTTGATGTATCTCCATTTATGTTTGTGTAACTTCATAAAATCTCCACGAAACCGGTTTTTTAAAATAATGATCTGAAAAGTAGAGGTTCCAAGCTGTAAAATACTTTTTTAAACATCTCGATACGATGATTTTTGACGAAGTTATTCTATCTTGAAGTTTGCCTATATTTGCAAAGTGAAACAGGTGTTGCGTTAATTTTGTTGCCCAGTGTATATACACTCGTCAAAAAAATTTATGCATAATCTGTTTTATCCTGTAAAAATAGGTAAATTGCAAGATGAATAACTTTGTGAAAATCATCGTACCGAGATTTTTAAAAAAGCATTTTAAAGGGTAAAATCTCAAATTTTGAAATCATAACTGTTATTTCAATCCAATTGATCCTTTATGGAGTGTTATACGGACACAAATGGATATCCGTCAAATTTGAAAATTTTGTACAAATTGTTTATAAAATTTGTAAAGTTCCACGGCGCGAATAAAAAATTTCACATAAATGCGGTTTAAAGCGTTCGAAAGAGAGAATCTTTACCTTTAATTTACTTTCTTTTAAATCTCTGTACGATTTTTTTTCACGGAGTTATTGAACGTTGAATCAAAAGTGGCCACTTTTGCTTCAACATTCAATAACTCGGTGAAAAAAATCGTAGAGCTCATTAAAAAAGCAATTAAAGCTAGATTTACTTTCGAACGCTTTAAACCGCATTTGTGTGAAATTTTAATTAGCGCCGTGAAACTTCACAAATTTTGTAAAAAAATTTGAAATTTGATGCATCTTCATTTATCTTTGTGTAACTCAATAAAATATTTGCAAAATCGTTTCCTAAAGTACGATCTGAAAAGTAAAGATTTCACCTTTTAAATGTTTTTTTTTAATCTCGATACGATGATTTTTCACAAAGTTATTCCATCTTGACATGTATCTATTTTTAGTGGATAGAACAGATTATGCATTAATTTTGTTAACGAGTATATATTCAGCATGGCTAAAGTTTAAAATTTAGAGTCAAACGGCTTTTGGGATGCATATGAACCGATTTTTCGGAAGTGTTTGTTGAACATTTAAAAACAATTCTGCAACATATTATTATTTGTTTCTGCAATATGCTGCTAATGCCTCATTCATTATACAATATAGTCCAGTCGTCAGAGACGAAAATGCCACTCAACCTCTAAAAATCATACGAACAAGCTGAATTTTGCTGCGAATGTCAATTTTGGGACCCCAAAAAATATGCAAAAAAGTTTGCCACTCCTACCCCCGGGCTTCCCCCTAAAACCCCCCCTCGTAGGGGGGAAAAAACGAAAAACATCGATTTCCCAAGAATCTGTACGCCGTAGGAAAAAATGTTTCAAACAAAAAATGCAGCTGAGATAATTGTGAACAAAAAAGTTCCTTAGCAGTTTTTTATGAAGTGAACCGTTCTCTCATAAATGAGCGATCCTGCATAAGATGAAAAATAGAAATGCGCAAATTACGGTAAAAATTGGTGAATATAGAAAGGACCTTGTACATGACTGTAGTATTCAAGCTTTTGATCGCTCAGGAAAAGTTTACAACCCCTATTAATCCCCCCCCCATAAAGTAGTAAAAACGCCTGTACAGGGGTAAAAATTGGATAAATAGAAGAATGAGAAGGAATCGATTATAGATATTAAAAAAAACGTACACTTGACCTACTCCTCTTAAAGTAAGACCCCCCCTCCCCTACCCATAAATTTGCTCGTGGAAACGGGAAATAAATCGTACGAAGTAATAGTTAAACTAGTAATAAAATATTGATGACAACAATAATAACAATAATTATAATTTTTATTGCAAAACGGTCTTTATTCAATGTACAAAATTGGCTCATTCGTCGCTTTCATCGTCCACATTCTCATCTACATCATCAACGTCGTCGCCGTCGTCATCATCTAATTCTTCTGGCACTAGAGGTGCGAGATTGTCGCACACTGTCATCTCACAGGACCCGCAAACTGCAGAGCATTTAAGTCCTGCTTTTTTGCAGGAGCACGCTTTGCCGCAATCCTTTGAATAGACATTTATATTTTTTTTTCGTAATTATTAAATTTACTATACGTTTGAAAATTTGTATACTTTGGAAATATACCTGTTACGAATGTAATTGGAATTTTAGTTTATTGTAATTTTTAAATTATTTTTTAAACATAATGCAGCATGACTTTTAATCACTTCACTCTGTAATTATTATAAAGGAAAATGTACATGTATACATGTAAAAAATATTACGATAAACGTGTCATGAATATAACCTCAAGCGACACGTGCTTTCGGAGTTATATGAAATATTACATTTTTTTAAGTAAATGTCAGATTATTTTAATGATAAAAAAAACACCTATGAAATAAATATCATGACATTGCATAAATATCATAAATACTTACCGAATTCACTAATTTTTTCACATACTTATTAATACGTTGAAGCACTGAAAAATCCGTTAACTCCGCACGACCGGCACGACTCTACAGCTAGAGCACACACACCGACGCAGGGCCGAGACATGTACACAATACTGCCGTGCAGCCAAGCGTATGCATGTAGGCAGCTGCGCGCGCCGCC
>NW_017296527.1:3960-7424 GCF_001594075.2 Trachymyrmex cornetzi | reverse complement strand
CCGCCGCTGCGAGAATTGTAACCCGCCGGCAGTACTCGAGCGGAGCGCATTGTTACCTATTTTCGAAGGTCTCCCTTGAAATTCCAAGACTCGCCTGCATGAAGCGACTATATGCAATCAATAGTAGAAACATTCAGTTTCAATTTCCTGTTTCGAACGTCCCGAAATATGGTCGGAATCGAAAGTTATATATGTTTTTGTGAAAAATGAGGAAATCGTGATATTTGGCCTTATACTTCAAATAAAACGTTTAAAACTGCTTCTTTTCGATTCCACAAGTACGTGTTTAAAAACTACACATCTTCAGCTACAAATTCCACCCAATGCCGTCTTCGTGGAAGCATTTCCCGTGACGTGAGATCGTTTGTAATGTGAAAGTTTAAATTCAGCGTTTTTTAGGCATATTTCAAATGCCTCATATTTTTTGCCAAAACTCAAAATCGAAATTTCATGTTATAGGTTTTGAAGTTTAGGCTCTAACAATGGAAATTCCACAGCGACCGGTCAATGGAAGTGATAAATTTTATTGATCTCATGAGAATCGTAAAAAATGGCAAAAATTGCGCAACGTTTATTTATTTAACAGCTTTACAGAAACTGACTTCATTTGCGGCAAAATGCAAAAATTGCATACGAAAGCTGCACTCTTCACCTTTAAAATGCATTTTGATTTTTGTCGATAGGACACTCTGATCAAAAGATATCGAATTATTACCGTCGAGTTGATAGAAATTTTATTTAAAAAATTGATTTCGCGCGCGTAACTGACATTCAAAATCACCGGTCGCTTCAAGCGTTGTTTCTGAGAGAACGGTTCATTCTACACAAAAAGTGCTAAGAAACATTTTTGTTCAAAATTATCTCAGCTGCATTTTTTGTTTGAAATATTTTTTCCTACGGCGTACAGATTCTTGGGAAATCGATGTTTTCCGTTTTTTCCCCCCTACGAGGAGGGGTTTTAGGGGGAAGCCCGGGGGTAGGAGTGGCAAACTTTTTTGCATCTTTTTTGGGGTCCCAAAATTGACATCCACACCAAAATCTAGCTTGTTCGTCTCGTTTTTAGAGGTCAAATCTCTACGACTGGACTAATATGCTTGAAAGAAAACGAGTTATAAAATATTTATATTTCAAATCGGATTTGTCTAATTTTTGACAAATATCATTTAGAAATTTTATTCTGACAAAATTGTTGCATTATGGCAAATTATTCCAGCACAATTATTGCGAAATTGTTTGTTAGTTCATGATACCATTATCGTACAATATTTTCACAATGTGAAAATTTATCAGGGTATTATAATACATAAAACGAATATTACTCACTAGATATATCTTCTATTCGTGTATTATTAATTTCTTGATTATCATGTTCATTCACACTGTTGTGTTATAGTATCTTCTATTCGTGTATTATTAATTTCTTGATTATCATGTTCATTCACACTGTTGTGTTCATTATCAAAAATAAATAGCAAATCATCGTCGTTCAGTAGACATACATCATTTTCTAAAAATAAGCACAAATCATAGTTAAGAAACATTATTTAACATTATAGAATAATAATTAATACAAATTATTATTTATAAAATAAAATTATATTCAATAAAGTATTTAGGTCAACACCTATTGTAGAAATTTAATACTAGTACTGCCCAATTAATTACTTATTTTGAGCATTAAAAATACTGTTAACAATACTTAAAATATTCAAAATAAATTAAAATTAATTTTTACCAGAATTAGTATATATTAGCGAATTTAATTGGAGACATTACTGCGCACTAGTGTTATTAAAGTCGTCGTACATAAATCGACATAAAAATGCATGTTTAATATAATATAGTAAACTGCAAAATTTTTAATACAATTAATTTTGTTATTTCAAAAAATATGTATTAGGCATTTTTATTATTTGAGATATTTGCATTTCACTTTTACACCCAAATAGATTAATGCACAATGATTTTAATATGCACCAGTGTGCACTTGTGCATCCAATTTGCCATTAAAAACTTTTGAAACAAAATTATAGATATACTTGTCACAAGAAAAAGTAATACCTATATTTTCTTTGTAATTGTAATTTTGCTCATGTACAACATTATTTTAATCATTTCCAAATATGATTGAAATTTCATTAATTTCTGACAGATCTGAAAACGGACGAATACATTCATGATTTCAAATTTAATAAAATAATAATAAAAGCTTTTAAAATAATTATCGTAATTATTACCATCTAAAGGAGTATTGTTTTCTATATTACGGACTTGCTCGTTTATACACAATCTCCATAGTTTCTACTTAAATCATTTATACCTTCCACTGTACTCATATCCAACATTAAAATAAGAATAAGATTTAATTATTATACACTATTACCATAAAATCATACTTCATAATAGAATAATTACAAATACGATTACAGAATATGGAAATATTGATATTTTTTTGATGATCAGAAACTTCCTCGTTTACATAAGCCTTAGAGTTTTTATTTATTTCCGTTGTGACTCTTCTTACGTTTATATCTAACACGAAAACAAAAGTAAATTAAATTATTTACAATATTATAATGAAAGAATACTTCATGACGGTTGTCATGATTACAAATAGACTTACCAGAGGATATAAGAACATCATCGCCTTCTCGATTATCAGAATCTTGCTCTGTTGTACTAATTTTATAATTTTTATTCATATCTTTCATTAGATCATGAATATCTAATGTGAAAACAAAAATAAAATAAAATTAACATAAACAGTAAATAAAAGAATCAACCATATAATTGATATAACCATACGCAGGATGTTCGTAGCGAAATTTCATATATTAGGTTGTTCGGAAAGTTCGTTTCAAATTTTCTATCAAAATTATATACAATATCTTCGTTAAAAATAAATGAAATTTAAATGTTAAAAAGTTTTAAAATTTAAAATCTTTACTTTCAAAAGGTCACCATATTTTTTTAGTTTCTGTGAAGTTTAGCAATTTTTGTATTTAGAAAACTATGAGCTGAAAGAGATGAAAAATTTTCTTCTCACTTTGTGAGTTTGTAACGTGCCCAAAACAAATTTGAGAATATTTTCGACTATTTATCATGAAAGCTTGAAATTTTCTCTACAAAATCGTTTTTTAAAAATATTCCTACGATTTTTTGTTATTGAGTAATCGCAGATTAAATAAAAGGATAATTTTTACTTTGATTGCTCATAACTCCGTTAAAAATCGTAGTACCGTAATTTAAAAAACAGATTCTTAAAGCTGAAACTTTGCTTTATCTCGTTATTATAATTATAATTAGGATATTGTATATAATTATAATTAAGGAAGATACTGTGTATATACAATTTTGAGATAGAAAATTTGAAACGAACTTTCCGAATAATCTAAACCATTAAAAATTTAAGTGATTATCTGATAATACATTACCATGACAAGTAACTGATATATTATTAAAGG
>NW_017296527.1:0-1058 GCF_001594075.2 Trachymyrmex cornetzi | reverse complement strand
TATTTTAGTATCTTGAACAGCCGCGCATAAATCATCTACATATCGATAGTAAAACAGGCAGCTATCTTTGAACGACGTCAAGGCTGATTCCTCCAGTCTTTGCATTACACAGTCAGCAACGATGGGAGACAATGGTGACCCCATGGGCGTGCCAAAATTTTGTTTAAAAATCACATTATCAAAATAAAAATAAGTTGAATTTAAAATAAATGAAATTGCTCCAAGAAATTCAGTTTTCGAAATAATACATTTCTTAGCGATATGTGACCATTTCTCATTTATGCAATCAAAGCCAAGTCCATCGGTACATTGGTGAATAAAGAAACTACATCTAAAGAAATCAGTTTGTAATTATCTCCGACATATCTCCCTCTTAGATTATTAACTAATTGAGCGCTATTTTTTATGTGGCTATTTGCTTTGGGTAAAGACTCTATCAGAATGTTCTGTATGTAAGAAGCGAGCATGTACAGAGGACTACCGATGGACGAGACTATGATTCTGAATGGAATATTTTCTTTATGAATTTTAGGAAGTGCATACGCCCTTGGTAACATCCCATCGCTGTTATATAAAGTTTTGTATTTAGAGTCTGAAATATAATTATATCTCTTCCATCTCGAAAGCAATTCCTTAAGTGACACAATAAGTTTTTTTGTGGGATCTTTTTTTTTTTATTACAGTGTAAGTGTTTTCGTCCCTAAGCATTAAATTTACTTTATTTATATAAGCATCCCTATCAAGCATGACTGTCATACTATCCTTATCCGCATGGATGCATATGACGTTGGGATGAGACAACATAAACTTTTTTGTGTCACTTTCTAGCTCCAACAAATTCTTCTCCATGGCAGATAAATGTATCTTACTCGAAGCGATACTGTTTAAAATCGGTAACGAGTGATTCGTGATATCTATCCTCTTATCTAAAGGTATTCTCCGAGTACTATATTCTATGTTCTTAATACAATCGAAAATAATGTTCTTCTTATTAATTGTAGGCAATGCGAAATTTCCTCCCAATTGTAAAAAGCATTGTACATTTTTCGGAATATTCT
>NW_017296526.1:0-774 GCF_001594075.2 Trachymyrmex cornetzi | reverse complement strand
TGTTATCCTTTTATCATTAATCCCTAGTAATTCTTATACTCTCTCTCACCTTCTGATTTATTCTCGCTCCGAATAACCCACCCCCGCTGTCCGTGCCGAGCTGAGCAGTCGGCTATCGTCCGCACTAGAGAAATATTGAAAAGAATCATTCGAGATTTAAAAAAGTAACAAAGAGTGGCACGCTCACTCGTGCCTAGCATCCAACTTGAGTTAGAGAAAATTCGCTCATAACTGTTGACTTAAGCATCGAGATAAAAGCACTGGCTGTGGAATAACGATAGAATAAAATGTAATGTTGAGCCGTCAGTCGAGACTACGGTCACAAATTAAACATAACAAAAACAAAGTTAATCTGGGCTATTGAGAGTCAGTGCGAGAGGAGTTGCGCAATAAAATTTTAACAACTAAATTTGTTACTCCATTTGACGTGTTGATGGCTTCTTTATTTAAAATCTTGAGAAATCATTGAATGTTTCAACTCTTTTTGGAATCTTCTTCAGCAATATTCTTAATCCATATTAGATTTAATAGAACGGTCAAGGTATGGACTTAAGTTTCCGGTGTGCTGAGAGAAAGCAGGCGATTAGTGAGTTGGCAGAGCAAGGAATGAGAGTGGAAAGAGAGAGAGGTTGAGTGAGTGATTGTGGGCGGAAGTGAGAGAGGGAGTGAAGATGGTGAGAGTGTGGGAGAGGTGGAGGAAAAGGAGGTTGATGACAGGAGAGAAAGAAGACAAATTAAGAGTGAGGTTAGGAGATAGAGTTGGTGTTGAGAAGG
>NW_017296525.1:5113-5859 GCF_001594075.2 Trachymyrmex cornetzi | reverse complement strand
TAAATCACAAGTATAAATTACAGACGTTTCGACATCATCGTTGTGTTTGCTTCAAATGTATAATCCATATTCTATAATAGATTCTAGATATAGTAAGCAAGTTTACTTTATTTCATTGGGACGCTTACTACATCTAGAATTTAAAGAGGACACAATAATAATGTTTTAAAGAGGACGCATTAGTACTTACATTGTGGAATCATATAGTTGAATTGCTTCAATATCTTCGTTTTTAGATAGGAAATCAAGTGGGTTTATGTTTTTTAATTGTTCGATTTGTTCTTCGCTAATCATTTTTCTTCGATAACTTAGATATAAAAATAACTCGGATATAAAGATGTAACTTTTTTTTTATTTAACGGATTCTCCTTATCTTCTTGATCTTCTTTATTTCATTTAGTTTGTAAGAACAAGTGAAATTTGTTATTTATGTTTCAAGTATTAACTTCGTATTGAATAAAATACATTGGAATATAGTCAAATGTGTTTATTAATCGATCAATAATTTGATTATCTTATTGCGCTTACTTCTACGTAGTTGTTACCAGCTATTACGTCGAATCTGTCACAAGATATTTTAACAGAGTTTGACAGTTCCTCCAGAATTCTTAATTCTGCAATATTCAATGGTAAGTTTTAACATAAAAACACGCATACGCGTGTGTACACATACAAACCTAATATATGTACGCACGCAATACACACACAAGTATGTAGCAAATATAATCTCTCTCTCTCTCTCTCTC
>NW_017296525.1:0-3638 GCF_001594075.2 Trachymyrmex cornetzi | reverse complement strand
ATGGCGTAAACGAAAGTAGAAAAAAAATTTACTTCGCTAGCAAAAAAATCACAAATATGTAAAAAAACGTCAATTTTGACACCTTTAAACCTCATTTTTCTCAAAAACCTGACGTGATAGAGCAAGTCTGCAGTCAGATTCGGATTCAGCGCGAAAAATTACGTAAGAAAACATAGTTAAATCCCAATCAACAAAACCATGCAGGCCTGTGTAATCAGTGAAGTATAAAAATAATCGATTTTACGATTTATTATAGTATAGATAAAGTTAATATATTTTTTATACAATATATAATATTTTTATTATTATTGTTTGTTTCAGGAAAAAATTCAAGAAGACGTTTAAGGAAGCTTCAATTAAAAATTAATTAAAATTATTTTAAATTTCTTTTTCTAATTATATAGTTTGTGTTATTATAATTAATTATTTAGACTATAGTTATTATATGTTATGAGTTATATAATTTTTTTGTTATAAAATATTAAATTAGCTTTAAAATATTATATTAGCTATTACATTTAAATTATTCTTGATTTATATACATTTTAATATTATAATAATTTGTACATATAAGTATTAAAAAAAATTATTCATATCTTTGATGTAATAAGAATACTCTTATTGCCGATACTGCTGATGATGATGACAATAATGATAATGATGATAATAATGATGATAATGATAAGATTGATTAATAATTAATGATTATGGATTACATTATTGATTATGATAATGATATTGCTTATGATAACGATGATATTGATAATATTGAATATACTATTAACATAATTATTGTCATTATTGATTATTGATTATTTGTTATTGATTGATTGTTATTGACTAATATATTTGATAAATATTGACTGATTATTGATTGATTGGTTTTTAGTTATTGATTATTGATTTTCGGTTATTTATTATTGGTTATATCAACTATTAATTACTGATTTTGGGTTAATGTTTAATTACTAATTATTAAGGGGGTATTCTCATGTGTCGGGTCAAAAAATCTTTTTTTTTTTACATATTTTGAAAGTATATCATTAGGAGAATATGATAAAAAAAGCTGTGTGGGCGACATTTTATCACATGATTTCTACGGACGAAAATCCGCAACACTCTTACTGCCCAAAGGGACCGAAATCTTGGTGCAAGTGGCAGCAACTCATGACAGTAAATTAAGAGGCAAGTTATAAACATCCACCAGCATTTAATGATGAAGTTGCAGCTTTGATTAAGCCTATTTATGAAGACTTATCGTCCGAGGATCTTTTAGAAAGATGCTTGGGAGCAAACACTCAAAATAACAACGAATCTTTCAACGCTTGCGTGTGGAATTTGGTTCCCAAACACGTTTTTACTGGAAAAAAATATTAGAAATTGCCACACTCAAGGCAGCATGCATTTTTAATGAGGTTTTAAACCTTCAATTAAAATAATGGAACTTATGGGTGTGACAATCGGTCCGCAAGCTATAAATTTCATGGAGACGCACGACGAAGCGCGCATAACAAAGGCGGAGCACTGTACCACTGCGGCTTCAAAAGAGGCCAGAGCAGCTTTGAGGGCGGCTAGGGCAGAAGAAAACGATGCTTTTGAAGAAGCTGAAGGTCTATTGTATGGAGCAGGCATAGCCGATAAGTATATTTTTTCTTCGAAAAATCAACTAAGAAAACTTTAAACGCGTTTTTCTCGAAACCACTTTTTTTTGGTCGGTGCAGGTGATTTTTTTTTTTTTTTTACGTGGGAGGAAAAAATCTTCGTATACCCCTTCCCGAGGGGGACCCTTTCGGAACACCCATCGGGAAGGGGAAGACCCCCGACGGCCCGTACCGTCGAGAGTGCCGGATTCGACCATCTCGTGATCCTTGGGATACCATGTATCCCAAGGACGCACCGAGACTGCCGCCTACCGACTAAAAACTCCCCCCCTTTTCGTACTCCCTCCAAGGCCTAAGGAGTGACACCCCGGAACCGCAGTCTAGCATAACCTCAGGGCGTCACCCACACCTACAGAGCATTTTGCCCTCTATCGCCATGTCGGGTTTACCTACACCTTAAATTTAAAATTGGCCGACATGCCACATCGTCTTTCGTATTATTATTTATTTGCACTGTATTATATTTACACTATATACACTTTTCTTGCGTGAAGCAGGGGTCCACATAGGCACACATACGCCCCCGTGAGCCCGTGCACCACCGCGCCATCAACAGCGATTGTTACTCCTCGCTGTCCGACGTGTCCGCCTGAGGAACTAACGCGTCCGCGGGTGCCTGGATAATCCCCCGTTCCCGGGCGCGCTCATCCTCTTCCTTCTTCCTCATGACCCTCTCGCAGAAGGTCATGAAGACGGTCCAGTCGTTCTCCGAGAGCACGATGGCCCTCACCACCGCCCCATAGGTCCTATCGACCCCTACCATCTCCAGAATCTCTCCTCTCTGCTCTGCCCAGGCCGGACAGAACATGAGGGTGTGTATCGACGTATCCACTGCTGCGCGGCAGTAATCACAAATTGGGGAAACCCGTTTTCCTATCCTAAATAGATAGGACTCGAATACCCCATGTCCAGTCAAAACCTGGGTGGTGCGGTAAGTGAGAGCCCCGTGCCCCCTATATACCCACCTCTCCAGGTGTTCCGCCACCGCGCCACGCACCATCGCTCCTGGGCCGCTCGCAGGCAACTGCTCGAGTCGCTCACGCCATCTCAGCAGCGAACGCTGACGCTCGACTTTTATTATGTTGTCCCTTTCGCTCGGGAGCAACACCCCATTATCCGCGATAATCTGTCTTCGTCGGAGATACGACCTTCTCAGCCTATCCGCCTCAATGTCGAAGGGGACCATTCTTGACAGTATGGCCGCCGCGTCGTGAGATATCGTACGGTACCCTCTCACAATTCTCAATGCCAGCTGCCGCTGCAGTTTCCTGGCCTTATTGAGAATCCACCGATCCCCGGCCACGATGCTCGCCCATATCGGCGCCCCATACATTACGACCGCCATCGCCGCCGTCGCGTACATCTTTCTGCGCGTTTCTCCCGGCCCTCCGGTGTTAGCGGTTATCCTGGCCAATGCCATCGCCATCCTCCATGCCTTAGGCATGACGAGTCGGAAGTGATCCCGAAAGGTCCACCGCGAATCCAGGGTCAAGCCCAGGTATTTCACGGCGGATCCGATCGGGACCACCCCCCACCCATCCTCAGGGTCGCGTTTGCCGAAATCACCTCCCTACTAAACACCGCGATCTCGGTCTTCGGTATCGAGACTCGAAGGCCCAATCTTTCTATCTCGCGGACCAGATATGCCGTCCCCAGCTCCGCTCTAATTGTCACCTCCTCGAGTGTGCCTGCCGTGACGACCAGCAGGGTATCGTCCGCATAACATATCGTCCTACATCCCACGGGGAGCCTGAGTCTTAGTATAGAGTCGTACCCTATGTTCCACAGGATTGGTCCTAGGACCGAACCCTGTGGAACCCCACATGTGACTGCTTTCCGCTTATAGCAGTCCTTCCTATCGATGTACGACAAGTCCCTATCCGATAAATAGTCGTCGAGGATGGCCCGGAGATAACCCGGTACCTCCTTTTCCCTGAGCGCCTCCCTAATAGTCGGCCACGGGAGGGTGTTGAAGGC
>NW_017296524.1:10867-11076 GCF_001594075.2 Trachymyrmex cornetzi | reverse complement strand
ATGCTTGTGATTAATCGATTCACTGAGATCGATTTTTTCGTAATTTTTGCCCATCTCTACTTATTAACGTATCCAAGTGATAAGATGATAACGTTGTTAGAAAACGTTCACGACAGATTATTTTACTTTTTAAATGAAAATGGACACAAGTCCAAGTTAATATCAAATTTTAAACAGATATTTTTTAACAATTACATCAGTGACTTCTG
>NW_017296524.1:10282-10811 GCF_001594075.2 Trachymyrmex cornetzi | reverse complement strand
TAATCTACAAATACGTTAAAGGTAAAAAAAAACCGGTACATTTCTCTTCTGGCCATTACGAAAAACTGAAACAATTCAAAACAACATAAGAGGTTTGTTCTCGTCACATGTTGCAACATATTCCTACCATAGTTTGGTATTCACGAGAGTGGGTAGGTGGTATGATAGGAACATGTTGGAGTATGTGACTCGAATAAACCTAAGGATTCTTCTTGTTCAATTAAAAAATGGAAGTAAAAGTAAATTGTTAATGCAATTTACGATTTCTCTATTGTAAACTGCATAATCGTTTCTGTGATTAAGGCCCCTGAGTAGTCGCGACGGCCATGTTGGAATCGTGACGTCAGAAGCGAGGAATGACACGTTAATTTACGCACGATGCCATTTGTAAACAGAGACAATTTGGATAAAATTAAACGATGGGTTCGCCTTAAAACACTTGTAAAAATCGATGAAAACTGTCCTTTTCTCCCTTGATAGTCAGTAAATGGTCGTAAAAGACTCGTAAAGTGAGGCTATATTCTGGCAG
>NW_017296524.1:9294-10158 GCF_001594075.2 Trachymyrmex cornetzi | reverse complement strand
ATAAGTACGAGACAAGTCACATTTTCACAATTCAGCAAATAATAATGAAATGGCACCGTGCACAAATTTCGTCGTCAAAACTGGTCAAAATGTCACTTTTCCACGCCTATAAGTTCGGCCATTTATCGTGGTGTGGCGCTGCAACACACACACAAGCACGATCCCATGTTCGTGTGATCGCAGGCGAGCACACGGACATGGGCTCGTGCTTAAGTGTGTGGTTACCGATTTTGCCAGACCGCCGTCTGATACTGTGTCGCCACCGTCAACGCAGAGTTCTTGGCTGAGTAGTCAGGTGCCTTAAGAATAATTGAATTCTGTGATATGACTAAGACTGAGTTTCCTGAGACTGTTAGTTGTAAATCACTTGGAATGTTAGTTGTAAGTAACAGTTTATCAGTTTATGTATTGAGATATGGGAGCTGAGTTATATTTTTGCGTTTTTTCTACTTCTAGAAATGCGTTTTTCTTGGTTATTCATCAATAATAAACTTATTGATGTAGCTCTACGTATATAAGTATAAATAACGAACTTTGAAAGTGCAATTTATGGTTGAAATATTTCAATTTTATCTATTTTTAATGCATGTTTGTTTGCATTAGGGACGTGCCGAATATCTAAATTGCTTGGAATGTTAATTGTAATGGTTGTAAATAACAGTTTATCTGTTTATGTACTGTTATATAGGAGCTGAATTATATTTTTTCGTTTATTCTACTTCTAAAAATGCGTTTTTCTTGGTTATTCATCAATAATAAACTTATTGATATAGCTCTACGTATATCATATAAGTATTGTGACGTGACATTTTGTCCGTCACTGTGCGGACTTGTCGACGGCGGACTCGCGCTTCCTACCGGCTC
>NW_017296524.1:7964-8268 GCF_001594075.2 Trachymyrmex cornetzi | reverse complement strand
GAGGGGAGTAATATTCGCTGCCGAGTAGAAGTGAATTTGAGTCGTCTTGGAGAGAATCGAGGGCCAAATCGCGCTCGTTCCTTGCGCCACGGGAGAGTCACTGCCGGTTACCGAGTAGAGTAGAGCCGCGTGGAAATGCGCGTAGTGGTCACGTTGTCGAGTTTCGTCGGGTCGCGTAACGACGATTGTTGTAATTGCGTTATCGTTAGGTATCGCGTCGCGGAGACGCGCTTGCTAGAATTGTGCTGTCGCCTCGGAACGCGGATTGCCGCGTTGCCGAGTGAACTTCCGGTTGCGGTGTTAC
>NW_017296524.1:7130-7758 GCF_001594075.2 Trachymyrmex cornetzi | reverse complement strand
GTGGCCTATCTCTCTCGCCCACCGACAAATTTCCCACACCCCTTGTGACCCACCCCCTGCCGTCGCGAAAACGTTACGGGCAAAAGTGAGGAGATTTCGAAAAGAGTGGCACGCTCTCTCGTGCCTGGCGCCCAACTTAGAATAAGAATCATAATTTTGGCCGAAAAACTGCCTGGCTGTCGCAAAATTCTGCTACCGAGGGAGAGAAGATACTTTTGCGTACTTTGAGTACCGAGAACACGCGACGAAGTTGTGCCGTTGCTCGCGAGTACGGTTACAGTATAAATAACGAACATTTGTTATTAAAAAAAATGTTATTAAAAAATGTTATTAAAAAATGTTATTCAAAAAAATGTTATTAAAATAAATAAACTTTTATATTTGCTCATATTAGTCTGTGTTATATTTTCTATTACGTTCCTATTCCTTGCTTTTTTGTATATGTATGTTCTTTTTATACTTTCTATATTTTTATTATAGGATCGAATATTTTTCAATATTGTTATTTCATCACAATTATATATCGTGATAAAATATATAATATTGAATAATATTAATTTCGGCATTCGATTATATGTATATAGTGTGACGTGACATTTTGTCCGTCACTGTGCGGGCTTGTCGGCGG
>NW_017296524.1:6540-6935 GCF_001594075.2 Trachymyrmex cornetzi | reverse complement strand
CCGTGAAATGCAATTGTATCATCGTGCCGTCTCGCCCGCCATCCTTGGAAGGAAGACAGAAGAAGGACCGGATCGTAAGGGCGGCTGCAGAGCAGAGAGAAGGGCACACATCCGGGAGCCCGGATTAGCAGGTTGTACCATTTTATATAATTTCTAGTAACCGCTGTCACATAACAAAGGGACCATACGTTCACCATGTACCCCTTGCAGAGCATCGGAGGAGGCCAGAATTCCCGGCCACCCTGGAGGGGCCGGACGGACGCCGTCAGGAGCCTAAGACCCGACGAGCGGGAGGGAAACCCATCCCAATTTCCTCCGCCAGGCCAGGAAGTGCAAGGGCCGTGAATGCGGACGCCACCCTTGACAGGAATCCGCATTGCGCGCTCGCATAAGCG
>NW_017296524.1:5881-6361 GCF_001594075.2 Trachymyrmex cornetzi | reverse complement strand
AAGTACGAGAGCGCTGCCGACCAGGACGAAACGTAGAATTGCCGAGAGACTACCGAGGAAGTCGGGAGGACGAGGAAGCCGACGAGGGTGAGACAAGCGTCGTCATAATTTGTGCGGCTGCCGACCGGGGTACGTCGCCGGGTGGATCGCACGTAAGCCAGCTCGTACCGTAACGATAAAATCGGCGCCATGGCCGCCGTGTAAAACCGCGGAGCCGCGAGCCACGTGCCATCCTCCCGAGCTTGGGAAATTATTAGCTGTCGCATTTCGAGAGTCAGAGTGAGGGGAGTAATATTCGCTGCCGAGTAGAAGTGAATTTGAGTCGTCTTGGAGAGACTCGAGGGCCGAATCGCGCTCGTTCCTTTCGTCACGGGAGAGTCACTGCCGGTTACCGAGTAGAGAAGAGCCGCGTAGGAACGCGCGGAGCAGTCGCGTTGTCGAGTTTCATCGGGTCGCGTAACGACGATTATTGTACTTGCG
>NW_017296524.1:5215-5671 GCF_001594075.2 Trachymyrmex cornetzi | reverse complement strand
CCGGGAGTCTGGTGGTACAGCGTGTGCGGGCCGGCTGTCGAGGGGTGGGCGTTTGACACCGTCGGAAGATACCGCCGGGAAGGTCGGGGCTCGTGCTGTAGCGTATGACCGACGTCCGGCGTTAGGATTAAGTAGCGACTTTCTGTGCGAGTACCGAGAGTATCGAGCAGAGCGGAGGGGCGAAGCCCCGGAGAATACTTGCAATTGTTTCACTACTGTGACTTATCATATTTGCCGCAGAGCATTCTTTTCAAATATAATTTTTCTTATTATTACGCTTTCGCTTAGTTCATTCTTGCGGCCTATCTCTCTCGCCCTCCGACAAATTTCCCACACCCCTTGTGACCCACCCCCTGCCGTCGCGAAAAGAGTGGCACGCTCTCTCGTGCCTGGCGCCCAACTTAGTAATAAGAATTACAATTTTGGCCGAAAAACCGCCTGGCTGTCGCAAAATTC
>NW_017296524.1:4634-5121 GCF_001594075.2 Trachymyrmex cornetzi | reverse complement strand
CGTAATAGGCATGGTGGAAAGGATACCCCCTTCCACCATGGTAGTATGTCGGCCAGACCACTAGGAGCGTGGCGATCGTTTCTTGTTACCATCTTTTAATACAGGACTTGCGCTTCTCCTGTATATGTTCTGTGGCACAATTCGTGGTGTTGTACTCTTGGGTGAAGGATACAGGTAGGTAATTCGCCGAGGACCAGGACGCACAAATAAACCACTCAATACAAAACAAAATAACACTTTAATAACTTTTAGTAATTCTTTCAATCTTCTCAATTAACAATTATATGTTACACTTGACATGTATTATTGCGATCTCGCGTCGGCCCGATTTAGGTTTATAAGATAAGTCCGCGTTCGCGTTGACTTTATTAATCGGTCGTCTTATATTTTATTCGCGTGAGCTTTTGGCGTACGGGCGTTATCTCGAGTAACAGCTGATATTAGACTCTCCCTCTTTGCCAGTATGTCACGGTTAATATACTTGCTC
>NW_017296524.1:0-253 GCF_001594075.2 Trachymyrmex cornetzi | reverse complement strand
CACAAACAATACTGAGTTTACAGAACTGAGATTGAAAGCTTAGAAAAAAATATTTACATTAATTTATAAATCACGTAAATTTCCTTGTCAACGAAGACTCGGGCTGATAAACAGACCAGGAAATGTGTGTAATAGAAGTTGCTCGATTTTCTGGGAGATGGCGTTATATTCAGATAAGGCCCCGCTGATTTGAGTGCGTTCGGAAAGAAACAATAGATCTGTTACAATGAACTTTCTGAACTTATTGCACCGT
>NW_017296523.1:0-9352 GCF_001594075.2 Trachymyrmex cornetzi | reverse complement strand
GGGGGGGGGGGGGGGGGGGGGAGAGAGAGAGAACTCATTTACCAAAAATATTATGAAAATGCCAAATAATTTTAAATGGTTCAAATATTCTCTAAATATATTTAAATATATTGGAGATATTTTCTATCTTAAGAAAATATTTATCTATTTTTTTATATGTTTACACAAATTACATACTTGCCAATCTTGTCGACTTCATCTATCAAAATCAATGGATTCTCAGTTTTGGTCTTTTTCAAGCATTGAATGACTTTGCCTGGCATGGCTCCCACATATGTTCTCCTGTGTCCTTTGATCTCTGCCACATCCGTCATTCCGCCGACACTAAACCTAAAATATTCTCTATTCAAAGCACGAGCAATTGATTTAGCTATCGAGGTCTTGCCAACCCCGGGAGGCCCATAGAAACATAATATTTTTCCTTGAGTACTGCCCTTTAGTTGACTAACAGCAATAAATTCTGTAATAATGAAAAAACAAATGTTCAATAAAAAACATGATTATACTTAAATAATATATAAGTAGATATAAATATTGGTATACAAAAGTGCATTTGTATACCAAGTATTCTTTTTTTTATATCATCCATTCCATAGTGATCCTCATCCAAAATTTTGACGGCATCTTGAAGATTTAAGTTTTCTGTACTTGTCACACCCCATGGCATAGACGTAAGCCAATCGAGATAATTTCTTGTAACACTAAAAAATACAAAATTTATATAAAATTTACATAAATCATCAACATATACAATACACATACTTATTATATTTAATACACACTTGAATTCGCTACTATGACTTTCTAAAAAGGAAAGTTTATTCAATTCCTCCTCCAACACATCCATAACTGGTTTAGGAACTGTCTTTTGTCTTATTTTTTCTCTATATTTTTCTTCTATCGCATCTTTATCATCCTTTTCCAATCCTAATTCTTTCTTAATAACTTTGAGTTGTTCATGAAGAATATATTTTCTATGTTGTTGTTTTACTTTCTCTTCAACCTCTTTACCAATTTTCTGTTGCAACTTGCTTAATTCATATTCCTTTTTCAAAAGTGCAAGTGACAATCTCAATCTTTTTAGAATCTATAAATAAAATGTTATTTTAACATTTTCTATAAACATGTATAGAAATTGTATACACACGCTGTAATATCAACTCACATCCATTTCTTCTAAAACTTGTTGCAATTCCTGTGCATCTGCTCCAGTTAAGGCAGCACCTAAATCACTGAGGTAAACAGGATTATCCACAACTCTTTGTCCCTGATGCAGCATTTGTTGTAAAGATTCGCGATACAAAGGATTCATGCTGATTATGTCTCGGATTGTTTTAATGAGTTCCTGTGTCAGTGCCTGTTCAAAAAATATTTCTGATGATATAGTTTCTGGTATTGTAATAACATTATATATAACATTCAAAGTTAACTGTTTTCAAAATAATGTAACCAATTTTTTTCGCAAAACAAAAATCTTTTTTTGTCAAAAAGAAAATATTGCGTAAGAAAGACAAGATAAACTTCAGCAAACATTATCATTCTTTTATTAATTTTTTATTGTTCCATTGTTTTATTTAGCATTTATATACACAAGGTAAATGGAGAAAATTGCTCATCAATTAAATTAAACAAAATGTAAAAATGATACTATTTTCACAATATTGCGAAAATTTTTTATCATTTTGTATATTACCTTAATCTCCTCAGTTTGTTTAAACTTTTCATGTGTGACATTTACAACTTCCACCATTAATATAGGTTGACTATCAGGCTGAGGAATTGATGAAACTAATGGTTTTTCCGTATTCTTCTCAGGCGCGTGTACTTGCGGTTTTATTTCCGTAGAGCTTGTTTCACTGACCTTTTCTATTCTCTCAGTTCGTTCTGCAATTCTATTCTCTCCTTTTTTACGCAATGATCTCCGGTTAACCTTGTTACTGGTCATTGTGTCGTCTACAGGAACGGTAATTGTAGTATTTAATAGTGGAAATGTCAGTTTCATCTCTGTATAAAGTAGGCAGGACAATATTTAAGCAAAATAATCAAAGAACATGGCCACGTCAATTTAAACAAGAAAATTTTTATCAATTAACAAAACATTAAATTTCTATAAAATGCGACTTTGTTGCAATATGAAAATACAATAATTAAATATATTTTTCGTACCGTGTTCTACTTTTGGATTGGCATCCTCAAAAATTTGATTAACGATTTTTATTCTTCTGTGTGCCATAACCACTAATCTCAATCGATTTCCTAAATCTTGTACCTCATGTACTTGTGCAAAAGTTCCAATTGGATAAATATCATCTAAACTTTGAACGACATCAGCTTCATTTCTGTATGAATAAATGACATATTAGAACTGAAATTATTTACACTACATATATCATTCACATAATTATTAATTTTGACATCATTTATGTCAATATAAATTAATGCTAGAGAATGATTTAAAGGAACTTACTCTTCAGATTTCTTCAAGAAAACTCCCACGTAAGGCTGATTTAGCTTTATCTTTCTACGTATTAGATCGATCAGAACTGGATTACCAATCTCAATTAATTTAATAAATCTGGGAAATACTGGATTTCTATTGATAGCAATGACTGGTACATGAGGCCATACTTCAGGCACCACCACAGTTGCAGGCAGTGAGGCAGGATAATCTCCAGATTGTTCTCCATTCCCATCACTAAACAATACATATATAAAATAAAAACCTATATATTCTCAGAAGTCAGATACAATATATTTTAGGTACTTATAGTTAATATATTTATAAGATATTGTTTCCTTAATTGAAAGAAAATTAAGATTTCCATAAAAAGAAAAAAACTATTTTTCAACTTGACAGAAAATTATTTGATTAAAGAAAAAAAAAATGATTCTTAACATAATCAAATGTCATTTCATTTCACAATCCTTAAAAAAATCACTGTCTAAATTGTAACGCTTTGATGATCTTCACAAAGTTAGTTATTTTTGATGATTGATAAAATAATATTTATAGCTGGTTCCTTCGTAGTAATTTCAAAAATGACAACTAAAGAAATATAACAAATTATATGTAGAATATTTTTTAAATTTTAATTTGTTACGTATAAAAACTGATAAAGACCAAGTAAAGGTCGAAAATATTATTCTGTATATTAGTAAATTAACTGATAAAACGTGTATTATATTACAATGAGTATCCTTCCTTCTTGGTTGCTTTCCTTTGAAATTTGCTAGCAAAAAAGGAGCCGATATATATTTCTTACTTATCTAATCAAATTGATTGAAAGTAAATGACAGACAACCTGTATATACACTTTTTACATCTATTACAACCAGACACCATGATTTTTGTATACGACAATTTGCAGTGTTCAAGAAACGTTCCCTAAACTAATACACTTTGTTTTTTCAAGAAAACATAACTACCTGGCACATCGCCCTTTGTTGATTTTATTTTTAATTTTAATTCTCTCTCCCTCTCTCTCTTTCTGGGAGCCATAGATATACTTATTAAATTTACCTCGGAGGGTCTCGATCCGAAGATCTTTTCGTCGAGAAGAACCTCACTGATGTCAATGCGGGATGAATCCGAGTGGTCCTAAATAATCCCGACTTATAACCCGGGCATTCTGTTCGTGTCTGTCTGGCGTAAATCGGCAACGGTGTTTGATAATCCGAAGGTGACCGGTTTCCACGAAATAAACGCGTGGTCGCATTGCGCTGCCGTAGAATCACCGGCAACTTAGAACTCATCGCTATCACGAGTCGCATCGTCCGAAGCTGTCGCGAATTCTCATAAATCCTTTTTTCTCGTTTTGTTTAGCTTTACTGTTCTTTTAAGAATTATCGTGGCCGAAGAAAAGATGACGAACTGGAGGCTGTTTAGGTTAGAATTGATTAAAACGCAACGTACATCAATGCATACAAGAATACGGAACTTAATCCTAACCTAAAGGACATGGCCTTATGCCATCCTTCGTAACCTTGCGTCAGTTTTGTGTAAGGGTGCCGTCACATGCGGCGTAACCTGCGTATTCTAGTAATTTACTCGAATACGTTATTTTTTATTTACAATACGCAATTCTGAAAGCCCATGGTTAGCCAATAAGCTTACAACTCCTAATGTGTTCATTGGTTACCGGCGTTACCGCGGGAGCCAAAACTCAGCTACTGGCTTCTATTGGCTACAGGTTATGACAGCCGACGAGTTCGGAACACTTCTTGGTTTAGTTACGGAACTGCCAATACCTAGGGGAAAAAATAAACTAGCCTAACCCGGTTCGAAATACACCCTTTAAGCCTTGTGTATAAGATTAGAAAAATGCGGAACTAATGCAACCAATTGCTGATTAGAATTTCTGTTGTACACTCTACACCTGTTGTATATTCTAATCGGTCCGAGATCTCGGACAGAGAAAAAATTAACAAATCACATTTGAACAATTTGATCATATGACCATTGCGATTGGTCAATTTTTTCTTCATCCGAGGTCTCGGACCGATTTCTAACATCGTGGACACAAGGCTTTATGCTGAGTTCAGATTCCTACTCGAGTGTCACCCAAGTATTACTCCATCCTTATTGTTTATCGTACAATAGAGTCAAGGATGACATGACACCTGGGGAGCACCTAGATGGGAATCTGAACACGCCTCAAGATACGTTACCGAAGCAGTATGTGCCACGCATGCGCTAGAAAAGTGGCCCGTATATCATTGGTCTGTTTTCTGCAGTAGACTGTTCTAGAATTCTCTTTCTCACTTTCGATAAACATCAAACGTATAACTATTTCACTTTAAGTTCTAAAAGTGTACACTGGGTCAACACAGAAAACAGATCTCATCACTGTTTAGTAAGTACCTAATAGGAGGACGATGAAAGGGTTGCTCTGTTTTTATGGCTGTTCTGGCTATCCAAAGGAAGTCGCAATCAGAAAAAAGTGTTGAATAAATTAATTTTGTATAAATGTTCTAAATCGTGACATTAGTTCTCGTAAATAGAGTTCCATTATCAGAAAAAGGCGAAAAAGAGTATTCCATCCATTGATTCTTTCGGAGGCTAGTGTTTATCTAAGGGGAGCAACAGAGTAAGTACAACTACACGACGATAAAGGTTATTAATCCTTAATGGGAAACTGACGACGTAGGACGGTATTCAAAGCTCGATCTCTTAAGCTTATTCTACATATGTACTTTTTGTGTCTTGTTTCTTACATTTTTCTATTTTTTACTAATTTTTTTCTTTTTATATTATTTTTCATTTTTTGTTGTACGGGATAAAAGTTAATGAACTTCGAAAGAAACAACAAACACGTGGCGAGACATAAAATTGTTGGCCGTAAAAAGGAAAAAAAGAGGGAAACGCTTTTGTTTCCTGTTTCCCAAGAAACAAGAAACAAAAAGCACATTATAGAATAAGTTTCAAAATCAAACTTAAGATTAAAAATCATTTCATTGGCTGGCTTCTTTCCAGATTCTTTCCAAGATTCCAAATATGCATATCGAAACGCTCGAAATTTTTCGATGTTCTACCATCTTTCGGATACTACGTTTAAAAGATATTTTAATATTTTAAATAGTATTTTTAAACGTTTTACGTCTTGATTTTGAACTATCTGAGCTAAAATTACCCACGAACAGATTAAAGATTTTAAATATAAAGTCGGATTGTGGATATATTATTCGTAGCATCTTAGCGTTCCCTTCAGCGTCCTCATTGCGAAAAAGGAAGTCTGCCATGATGGCTCGAAATGCGCGGAACTACGAGGAAATTATGCTAACCTAGAGCTATGTTCAGATTTAGAGTAGGTATAAAGAGAGTGACGCCAATGCATGTGCCTAAAATGCTGATTGGCTTTAAGTCGGTTGTTCCACCTTTTAATAAATTTTACCTATGAGGTAAATTTGGTAATCTGCGCATGTGATTGGGTAATCTTGCTACTTACGTAACGGGAAAAATTTACCAAAAAGTGGAACAATCTGCCCTAAGTACGGAATCCATAGACGTTGCTCAAGACTCGAGATAGTTTCAAGTTAGTGTTTGAACCAATCAGAGAGCCGTACTAGCATCTTAAGACATTGTTTGAAATTAAGACGGGGAGCACAGACTCTTGCATAACGCATAACACACACAATACATAAGAAAATAAACCAATCAAAATCCTTTATTTCCTTCCTTTCCACGAAATAAAGGACTCTGATTGGTTGATTTGCTTATGCCTTATGTTTTATACGTTATGCAAGAGGCATAAGAAATTGAACCAACCAGAGTTCTCTATTACATGGAAGGGAAAGAAACGGAGAACTTTGATTGGTTACATATTCTTATGCATTACGTGTTATGCATTATGCAAGAGTCTGTGCTCCCCGCTTAAGATCGGACTATGGATTCCGGCCTAATGCCCAATTTCTTTACCTCTAGATAACTTTATCCTAGAGATATTTTCCAGAATACAATGGAGATCTCCTGGATAAGGTTATCCGCAATTTATCTGGAAGTGAAAAAATTGGGCATAAGTGCCCTTACTGTTCGTTAGAAAGAAGACTGGATTGGACATGCGCCATGCGCGTCCGTGCGGCGTGAAAGCGTCATAGGTCCAGTACCTGGAAAATCAGTGCCATTTTTCTCGATTGTGCGACCTGCATTGTATACCTTTTTTACAAGTTACAAGGGAGCCACACAAAATGTTAAATACTGATATTAATAAAACTTTGTATACATATAAGTTATATAAAAAGATGAATTTATAAAATGTTAATTGTGGTGGAAAAACAGTTTGAAGGAAAATCATCCCTTATAGATAACGCGGATTTTAGCTTTTTTCGTTATACCTTAAAAACTATTCGAGATATTCAAAATGCTTTATATATAAAATTTTTACAATAAAATTCTGTTCATCCACGTCAATAATATATTTGAAAAATAAAATTTTTTTAATTAAAAAAATCGTTTAATAAAAATATTATTGACGTAAATGAGTAAAAGTAATTTTGTTGCAATGCTTTTGTATAAAACATTTATTGATATCTCCAATAATTTTCGAGATATAACGGAAAAAACTGAAAATTGTTTTACCACATAAGGGATAATTTTATCCCTTAAAACTGGTTTTTTTTTGCCGTAACAGTCATTTTCTAAATTCATCTTTTTATATAATCTATATGTATATACAAAGTTTCATTAAAATTAGAATTTATCACTTCGTGTGGTTCCCTCAATTACTGTATTTTTCGACCTTTGAACATCAGTGGCTTAGTTTCAGCCAAATTCGGCTGCAGGATCAATAAAAGAGAAAAAAAAAGAAGAAACTTTCTTACACTTATATTTCACGAAATTACGAAGTCTGTTAAAGAGTCAAATTTTGCAATTCCGCTCTAAAAAACATAATATTAAAACGATATGCTCCCTTTTCATAATGCAGATACATATTTTCATGATATTCTATTTCGGAGAAGTAATATTACGTCAGAAATCTTTCTGGTTTCTTTTTTTATGAAGCTACAAAGACGCGTACAGAGTCGGATTTTGCAAATTGATTCTTAAAAAGTTATAATACATTATATATTTTAACTTATTATATAATACATTATTAATTATGTGCATCTCAACTGCCTTAGTATCGGATGAGATATCAGAACGAATTTTTATTTTGCCTTTTTTCTAAAAAAAAATTACTCTGTACAAACAAACCTTCTTCACGTGACTTACCTGATTATGAGTATCGCAATTAAAACGTTATTCACGCAGTATTTTAACCGTAATTTCAATAGGAAGAAATTTGTCTCCGCGACTAAAGGCTTCCATAGTCTTTCCTGTCGACTCTTAAAGAATCGTTTGTGTCGAAACCCTTAAGTCTTAAATGCTGACGCATGTATTTGCATGCACGAGACATCGTATACTTCTGATAAGATTGAGGAGATTGTTTTTCAAGCACTTGATAAGTTCGTCTTTTAGACCTTCTTTGTGACTGAACTATACTTTTTATATTAGTAACACTTATTCATTTAAAATGTAATAGATATATGTATATTTGAAGTTTAGCAAAAATGCGATAAAAAGTTTAACTCTGATACCGGCTGCAGACCAGTGCGATGTTTGCCGCGCGCGACATGCGATATCCAATGAGCGTACATACATACAGCTTTACCGATGTTCTTCTAAAGTCTAAAGCTATACGCTCATTATTACATGTCGCACGCGACGAACATCGCGTTGGTTTACAGCCGATATTACTGTTAAATGGCACAAAATGATAGGCCTGTTAGATGATAGATCAGTTCATTTTTTTTCCTCTTCTTTCCTCCTGGAGAGAAAAGGAAGAAAGATGAACTGATGCAAAAGTTCAGCCAAAAAGAACAGGTCTGCTGCCTCATCGAACAATTCTGTCTGACTACGGCCGAGAAGATAACTTCAGCACAATGTCTAAACAGGAGTAAAAGATATTAATTGCGCGAACTGTACAAGTCCAGATATCTCGAACACGTCTATTTTTTCACCTTTTACAATAATTTTAAAAAATTTCTAAAAATTTACGAACATAGGGTAAAATCAGGGATTATGGCATAGGCTACTAATATGGAATAGTGACTTATTTTTTAAACAAAGCATTGCAATCTGGCGGCAATTGCTGAAAGTTATTGCAACTGTTATCAAACATGTCATAACAAGCAATGAACTCGGTCCGACCAACCGTTTTGCTACAATTAACATTTATTCATTTTCGTTACATCAGGAGATCCGGCAGCTTTTTTTGAAAAGTGTTCTTACAAACTGAAGGTAAGTTTTTTTAATGCTTATATTGCACAGACGCTTTTAATAATGTTGCATGAACAATATTATGCAGATTAATTGCTATTTCAAACTTGTTTATTGCTACGGAAAGACTTTATTTGTCATATGACGACATGCAGGTAATGTGGAATACATCGATTACATTATTATTAAAATAAATATTAACGTTTGAAAATATAACTTTTATTCTTCTTCTTGTGAATATTGTTTATTTTAGATGCTAGTATTTATTGTACATAATTTAATGATTCCAGATTTAATTTTATTCTATTGTCCATGCGCGCGCGCAATAACGTTCGCGTAATGATGCTATTATATTTTCTGTTATTGTGCAATAAAAATTGAACAGTTTTCTATTTTTCTTGATCAGTTTATATAAATAAACAAATTTGGACTTCATTTATTGTGTTATTCATTACTACGGTCAAAATTTTATCGGTATTCCATATTACATCCCATTTTTTAGATCCCCCCCCCCCTATGTTCTGACTTTTGACCTTTTTGTTAATATTGACGTTGGACTTAAATTTTGACGACTTTCATTTATTGGATGTTGTAGCT
>NW_017296522.1:0-549 GCF_001594075.2 Trachymyrmex cornetzi | reverse complement strand
AAACCTAAGGCATTGCACACAAGCCGAAGGCCAGTAGGGGGCTGGAGCCCAGTACCCGCGATGTTTATTCCGCGGGCCCGAGGCATATGCCTTCCCCTCGGGGGAACTCGGGGCCCCGCCAAGAGATTGGAGGGGAGGGTACACCCTGGAAGGCGCAGCCGACACGGGGAGTGGGAAAACAATGCAATGGAACTAAACAAAAAACAAACGACATTTGAGAAGACGGAGACAGGAAGGGAGGGTACCTATGTAACTAATAAAGAAAGGATGGAGGTGGAGCAGTCGTCGACGGATCAACTCTGCCAAACTATATATATAGAGGACTTACTTCAGGAGCCTACTCCTGAAGAAAGAAAAGAAAAGAAGGAACATATGCTACCGATAGTATATATCGAGAAGCAAACCCTGGAGCAGAGGACAGAGGAGGGCAGAGATAACTTTAGTCGGCCGTCTACCTCTTCTTTTTTCAAAAAACCGGGCCCTAAATCGCATAAAGAAAGGAGAACAGAGAGCTACAGTCGGGAATCCTCTGCAATGGACACCGAGACT
>NW_017296521.1:31018-31505 GCF_001594075.2 Trachymyrmex cornetzi | reverse complement strand
GTTCATACATACACGTTTATACGTACACGTTTATACATACACGTTTATACGTACACGTTTATATGTACACGTTCATACGTACACGTTAATACGTACACGTTTATACGTACACGTTCGTACGTACACGTTCGTACATACACGTTCGTACATACACGTTTACACGTACACGTTCGTACGTACACGTTCGTACATACACGTTCGTACGTACACGTTAATACATACACGTTTATACGTACACGTTCGTAGGTACACGTTCGTACATACACGTTCGTACATACACGTTAATACGTACACGTTTATACGTACGTTATACACGTATTAACGTGTATGTACGAACGTGTATGTACGAACGTGTACCTACGAACGTGTACGTATAAACGTGTATGTATTAACGTGTACGTACGAACGTGTATGTACGAACGTGTACGTACGAACGTGTACGTGTAAACGTGTATGTACGAACGTGTATGTACGAACGTGTACGTAC
>NW_017296521.1:16887-22894 GCF_001594075.2 Trachymyrmex cornetzi | reverse complement strand
ATTAAATTTCTTTCATCTGATTAATCAAATGTTTCGAAGTATTTGTAGCGCCAAGTGGACACTACCGTGGACAAATAAGTTTAAAATATATAAAATAATTATGAAAGTAACTATTAAATTAGTTACTAGTTACTTAAAAGATGTAACTAAGTTAAGTTATAATTACAGATGGAAAGAAAGTAACGAAGTTAAGTTACAGTTACTGAAAAAAAGTAACTCTAAGGCTGGAGTCCCATGAGGTGTATTTACGCGTGACCGCGTAACCAATCAGAAGCGATCCGCTGTTGTGATTTCGCGTTTTACTGATTATTAATTGGTTACGCGGTTACGCGATACGCGGTAAATACACCTCATGGGACTCCAGCCTAACTGTAACTTCGTTACAAGTAACGAGTTACTTCCCATCCCTGTATATGTATATATATATGTATGTATGTATGTATATATAAATGTATATATATATAATGTGTGTACATATACATTTCCTAAATATATACATTAAAAAAATTTAAAAACCATACCATAAGATTATATGTAAAAAGCTTATAGCATTTTCGATTGGGCAAAAGTTAGTGCGCACCAGTGCGCACTCAGTTCACACCAACACTGGACGAGTTCCATGGGTTGCACTGAATAGTGCAAGTTCAAAAGAATACGCCAAGATTGTCAGTGCTAAAGCTGAAACTCATTTTTGTTCACTTTAAAGCAATGTTCAACAAAATGTTACAAAACCACAGTAATAGATATTAAGAGTAGGGACAAGACCCCGTTTTCAATTCAACTGCGCAGATTTGCTTATCCTTATGTATATCCTTAACTGTGATAAAACGTGCACTGAACTGGCACCGTCAAAATATCTCGTGCCACTTAGTGCGCACTGAGTGCGCACTACGCGAGTGTCGTGCGATCAAATGAACACGTGACACTAGCCAAGTGCGCATTGGCACTGCCAATCGAACACGCTCTTGACACTGAGTGCAGCCAGTGCACCCCAATCGAAAACGCTATTAGAATGAAAAACTTGAATAGCTCAGTCGACCGCCACATGTGTCGCGATCACATGTGCAGCTACATGTAATCAGCTGCGGTCACAATATGGCTACTTCTTAGGAGGGGATACCGAATCAGAATACATATCAGACTACCAATCAAAAACTCGGACATCAATGTCACTTCTGTCTATATATAGGACTCTACTGCAAACAAACGTTTAGTTCAGAATTGCTGTAACAACTACAAATCTTTAGATCGGGACGCCAAGTGGCTCGCCGCTCAATGCGATTGACTCACGATCTGTAGATCCGGGTTTGATCCCACCTGCGCCCCGCATATGCAATTTTTCACGGTCGCCGTTCGGATTCGGCATTATGCCGGTTGCAGGTCAGCGCGTTATTCGTCGCGTGCAACAATATCAAATGAGCGTATAGCTTTAGAATGAGAACATCGGTAAAACTGTACGCTCATTGAATATCGCGCGCAACAAATATGCGCATAATGCATCGTTTATCCTTGTTGCTCACCAAATGTTAAACAAGGACAATGGATGCATCATGCGCATCATGCGCGATACGAAACGCACCCTAGATATCGCGTGTCATGCGCTACTAATCATGCATGTCATCGCGCTTGTCTGCAGCCGGCATTAGTCCGGATCTACAATAGAGTTTTAAGCTTTCAGCCATAAGAAATGGGCGAATCACAGTCGCTTATTCTTCTCGGTTTCGACTGTAATTGGTCAGTTTCTTACGGCTTAAGACTTAAAACACAATACGACGCGAACAAACCTTTGGCTGCGTTCCACTTAACTACGCAACGCTTGCGAGCATCGTTTGTTCTTACTTAACATGTGATAAACGACAAGGATGAAATGATTCCACGAGCGTTGTGAGCGTTCAATGGAACGCAGCCATAGATACCATACGGATCGCGCAGTCCATTCTCTATGTCTTTGCTCTAGTTCAAGTTCAATGTAGACGCACGTGCTTTCGGATAACGTTGGAACAGTTGGAAACAATTTCGTCGTGAGGGGCATCCGAACGCTTGCACATAATTCGTTATGGGTAAACCAGGTAATGTGGAAACGTAAATTATGTTCTTATCTCTCATTCCACGATTCTCGAACAGTGAGATCTGTATCCCGGTTTTTTCCTGCCAAACTAACCTCAGCATGGACAAAAACGCCTTTTGCAATTTAGTGCGCGCTTGGAATTTAATATCGCGGCTTAATTTAGAGCCATTTCAATTCTTATCTCTTTTCAGCTGCGTTCGCGATAATTGTAACTATACGTTTATGTTAAGCGACAAATGTTTCGCCGGCCGCGTGGTATTAACTCGCTAACTTAACCTAGCCACTCGAATGTGTATTACATATCTATGCACTGTACGTTATCATGGGTACGTTCCAAGTTGCATGAAGCGTATAATTTATTGTTTTATCCTTCTTTATTATTTGGTGAACAACGAGGACAAATAATGCATCATGCGCTTCATGCGTAACTCGGAACGCACCCATGTCATTATTTGTATACATTCAGAATGAGAAAAAAAATTTTTTGGACGATCCATAATTGGCTAGAATTCATAATAGAATATTTTCTAATTTTGTGCCACAATGCAAAAATTAATATTTGAAAATGAACACTATACTTGTGTAACATATATATAAAATAAACACATTAAAATAAATGCAGCATATAAAGTTATAAATAAATTTTAATTTTCCAATATCTGATATAATGAACTCACATTTCTGTATTAATTTTAATCCAATAAACTAATATATAAAGCATATAAAAATTCTAATAGTTATCTATTAGAAATTACAAATATGTTAACTATATTTCTTTTCTATTATTAATGTTTCTTTTCAAATTACAGCATTTTCACCAGGTGGTAGAGGAGGCCGTGGAGGTGGTCGCGGCGGTGGTCGTGGAGGAGGTAGATCAAGCTTTGGCGAAAGTCGTGGAGGTGGTAGAGGTGGAAGAGGCGGTGGTTTTTCACGTGGAGGACGAGGTAGCAGCCGAGGAGGAAGAGCAAGCAGTGGTGGTGGTGGTTTTAAAGGAGGAAAGAATGTGATAATAGAACCACATCGCCATGAGGGAGTGTTTATAGCCCGAGGAAAGGAAGATGCATTAGTAACCTTAAGCTTGGTCCCAGGGGTAGCAGTATATGGAGAAAAAAGAATTAGTGTTGAGGTAAACATAGCTTAAACTTTATAATAATTTTACTTTTAAATGTGCAAATTAACAAAATTATGTTTGTATTTCAGTCTGACAAACCTGACGAAAAGGGTGAGAAGATAGAATATAGAGTGTGGAATCCATTTCGATCTAAGTTATCTGCCGCTATTCTCGGAGGAGTTGATAAAATTTATATGTCGCGAGGAAGCAAAGTATTATATCTAGGTGCAGCATCTGGTACCACTGTGTCCCATGTCGCTGACATAGTTGGCCCGGTAAACACTATTGGAAATCTTTTTGAGAATAACACACTTATGCATACATTAGAGCCAAGTTAGCTTGCAATTGCAAACTTGGTGTCGAAGTAATGCTAAAACAATCACACACACGTTCCTTTAGAATGAGTAAGATTTGATTTTACTCAAAAAAAGAAACATGTGTACAGAGTCTATTGTGATACATGAACGTCTCTAAATGATATAAAATTATAAATGAATGTCTCAATATTTTTATATGTAGGAAGGAACTGTGTTTGCTGTGGAATTCTCCCATCGAACAGGAAGAGATTTAATTGATGTCGCTAAAAGAAGGAGCAACATCATACCTATAGTCGAGGACGCGAGACACCCTCACAAGTACAGAATGCTTGTAGGGATGGTAGACACCATATTCTCGGATGTCGCACAACCGGACCAAGCAAGAATCGTTTCGCTAAATGCACAGAATTTCCTAAAGAACGGCGGACATTTTGTCATCTCTATTAAAGTAAAAGATTCGTAATTAAATTATGATTGAAAAATATATTTAAGCTTAAATGTTATATAGAATAACCTAATAATATCGAATAATTTTAACCTTCTGAGGACCGGCATGTTTTTGATCGACATTCTTACTGTAAGGGCTAGAACTTTTTTGTCAATGTCATGGAGTTGAGTGGCAAAAAAGGTGGCACCACTGTCGAGTCCCTAAAGGAGCCTCTGATCCAGATAAAAATGACATTCCTTATTTTTTTGTTTTTTTAACTAAATATCATTAGATATTGTTAGACTAATTGTCTATCATCATTGTAAAGTAAGAATTTCACAAATAACCTATGTAAAAACATTTTTTTATGCAGTATATAAGTTATGTCCATGTAATAAAATAAACTTTTAAATAATGTCTCATACACGGTACGGTTATCGAAAAACGTGTGCGCTAGCATGCTTATAGTGCGCGCACTACTCTCCAAAATATATGCGGACATCAATTACAACATTTTCGAGCCAATTATGAGCTGCAAACACCACAAATCCCAAAAAATTAACTAAAATGATTTGAAGTCCCTAAAGGGGCCTCCGGTCCTCCAAAGGTTAAGGGGTAGTAATCTAATTATATCATGTCATTGATTTTATTTATTATATTGTATTTATACTTTATTTCAGGCAAGTTGCATAGACTCCCTCGCTCAACCTGAAACGGTGTTTGCATCGGAAGTAAAAAAGTTGTCTGCCGACAATTTGAAACCACAAGAACAAATAACACTCGAACCATATGAAAGAGATCACGCTGTTGTGGTCGGAGTTTATAGACCGCCACCGAAGAAGGCCACCTAAAATTATGTATATAAATAGTAATTATGTTTATAAGATTCGTTTCGCAATTTTTTTTCTAGCTAAAACTCTCAATGTCTCGAAGGAGAAAGAGGTGAGGGTACAGTTGACCACCTATATTTTTTGCGTCTTTTGAACATGTTCAACGCAAAGAAAAATTCTCTCTTCAAAAACTTACAAAATATATTTTTAAAAGATGAATATATCTCAAGTTCTTTTTATTCGTTAGCAACAGGTTACAGAAATTATTAATTGCACGATTATTTCTATCTATTTATTATTTTATTTAATTTCAATGATTAATTCTACTGCATTCACTATCTAAAAATTATTACCTCTCGAAGAATTTATTTTCCGCATTTTTATATAACTTGGGCTGCGTTCCATTTAACGCTCACAACGCTCGTGGAATCATTTCATCCTTGTCGTTTATCACATGTTAAGTAAGAACAAACGATGCTCGCAAGCGTTGCGAGCGTTAAGTGGAACGCAGCCTTGATATTCATCGATATCTTGGTGGCAATGATTGGAGACTCAGTAAATGAGAATAGATTAAAATGAATTGAAATTAATCCATTTGAATCTACCCGAATGTGTACTTTAGTAGCATTTACGGCCTATTTTCACTTTTTTTAGATTTGATTGAATGGAAAAACTTCTTAGATTCAATTTAATTAAAAACCTTCATTTTCTATATATATATATATATATTAAACTGCCAAGGAAAAAAAATTTTTTTTTATCGGCCACTTAGTTCAAAAGCTTCCATTTTATGCCAAAAGAATACCCCTAAATTTTTATAAAAAATATTAAGATTTAGAG
Organism: Trachymyrmex cornetzi; assembly: GCF_001594075.2. NCBI lineage: Eukaryota > Metazoa > Arthropoda > Insecta > Hymenoptera > Formicidae > Trachymyrmex > Trachymyrmex cornetzi. Next base: position 17,301 of record NW_017296521.1, on the reverse strand, counting down.
GTCGCTAGTAAACGATTTTTAAATCAAAGTTTCGATTTTCCTTAATACATGTTTAATTTGATGCACAAATGGCTTAATCCGGATTTCAAATGTGGTACTGTATCTTTTTTTAAACGCTGAACATGATGCAATAGTTTATTTAACCCTACGATATACATTTTAAGAAATATAGCCCGATTAATGTGAAAAAATGACCAAATTTCGAGTTTAAGGTCGATTTTAGCAAGGTCCCAAGCGTTCAAATTGTATCATTTTTTTCACATTAATCGGGCTGTATTTCTTAAGGCGTATATCGTAGGGTTAAATGTACTATTACATCGTGTTCAGCGATTAAAAAAACATACAGTACCACATTTGAAATCCGGATTAAGCCATTTGTGCATCAAATTAAACATGTATTAAGGAAAATCGAAA
>NW_017296521.1:13263-16115 GCF_001594075.2 Trachymyrmex cornetzi | reverse complement strand
ATAATTTTATTTCAATACACTGGCACTAACCAGAGCGCCTAAAAAAATTCATAAAAACATGCCTTCTTTTGACCGAATTAACTATACCCCTCCCTTAATCCTGACGTACGTTATCAGGATTGCCACAGACCTGGAAAACCGGGAAAAGTCAGAGAAATTAAAATTGGTCATGGAAAACCGGGAAAAATGTCAAAAGAAAATATAAAAGAGACTGGAATTTTAAACTTTGCTTGCAATTCTCTTAAACTGCTCCTATATATTTCAAATAATTTTTATAATTTTTAAAATATTATATCTGATGTTTATAGTCAAATACTTTCAAAACTCATGCACTTCAAATGATTAAAAAAATAATTAAAATTTCTATTTTATTCAGTAATTTTATTTGATCGCTCTTATTCGTCATAACTGCATTCTTTTTCCAATATTAATTATGTTTTTATTGGCTTGAATTTGCCCCCAAAATTTTATTATGTTACTAAGCTTCTTTCGTGTTTTTAATGATATAAGCTAGCTTTCGTACAATCCTTGTAAGGATTCTAAATGTTAAAATTTTTTGCATATTTTATAATGTTAAAATTTTTATATATTTTATTAGTCATGGAAATTTCTCATTTTTATCTGGAAATATAAATTAATTTCTAAAGACTCCTTAATGATACAAAATGACTAGATACAACAGGGCAATAGAAGTCGAGCACGGTAATTCTTGTGCAAACCAAAACAACTTTATTAATAATTAGTCCGCGCTCAGCGGACTCCTATTGCCCTGTTATATCCAACCATTTTTTATCTGGAAAACCTGAAAAAGTCAAGGAATTTTAAAATTCATTTTCTGTGGCAATCCTGATAAATTACGTACAATATTTTTCACGCCACAAATAAATATATACAACTCAAAATAAAAGTTGAAACGATCTTGGAAAATAGAATGCAAAAAGCACGGAATTTATTAATCTCGCATTAATTCTCGATGATCTCAATTCTATCTTCTTCCGAGATGCCAAATTAGTATAATTAACGCGTGCGAGAAATACATAATTCATTGAAAATGGGTGAGTTGTTCATCGGAAACAGATACGAGGTCTACGAGAGACTAATATGGAATTTAGGTTGGGGACGTTGTTTTGCGAGAAGTAATTTATATAATGCAATAGTGCAACGTGTTATGAGTTTGGTATTTGTGTGTATAGGTCAAAGTGTCTTGATTAGGCTAATAACAAATATACTTAACCGATTATCACCTAGTCTCGAAAAATATACTGCATAAAAATTTAATAACGTACACATTACATATTAAATTTTTACTGAGAAAAAGATGCATCGGAGATCCCAAATTATATAACATATTTCTGAAATGTTAAATATTCCTATTGATAGGCCTGTTTTTTTTTGGCTGAATTTTTGCACCAGTTCATCTTCTTTTCTTCTGAAGAGAAAAGGAAGAAAAATGAACTCGTGCAAAAATTCAGCTAAAAAGAACAGAAGCTTATTTTTATGTCTGCATATAAAAGGAAAGAGGGAAAAAAAACAAGTAACGCTCGGTCATCGAAAATATAAATATAACTTTTTATATAATATTGTCAGAAAAATATTACAAATATTGAACGTTTACTTTCGTAAGTATAACTTGAACATCTCTCTCCAGCCTTTCGCGGTCAGAAAGTATAATCGGAGAATATACTGAAGCTCTATCACTTCAGTCTGTTGAGGCAGGAAGTTTTGAATCACATACTTTAACAAAAATCGATATGTACACAATAAAAATTGCGTTATTCTATTACGTCATTAATATTAGTAAAAATCTCGATGTGAGATGCGGTACTCGTGGACTAGCCGCAAGCACGCGAAAAGTAAAGTGCAACAAAGATAACATTCTCTATATAAATTTTCACAATCCCAGATAAAATAGAAATCCTTTGTAATCGCGTGAATTTAACAATGCTTATACGAGAAAAAATTCGCGATATCTTTATTTTAATTAATGTAGAATACGCAAAGTGAAACTAACTTTAGTTTAATGATATGCATTTCTCGTGATAGTCGAGAATGGACTTCCGAGGATGGACAATTTAATTTTCCCTAGGAAACATCTCGATGAATGGATAGGCAGATGCGGTCTGTAAAGTTCAGGTCAAGCTTGAAATCGCTGTACTTTGAAAATAATATTTTTCAAAGTTTGTCACAATGCGTAATGCATGGCTGAAGCAGTGCGCATTTCGCGACACTTCGCGAATTCTTTTAAAATTAAATCAAACTAAGGTGAGAAGATCATTCATTGAAAAAGAATGATATGTAGCATTCGGTAATAAGCGCATTTGGAACAAGTTTTCCTAAACTAAACTATTAAAACATGTTTTTGGAATTTTAATTAATTAAGAGGAAGTTCTTTGATATCAATCATGTTTTAGAGTTACACAAAAAAAACGTTAATTTTTAATTAACTTAGAATGGATTTCATTTTAATGTGTATATTTCGACTTGAGGCATAAATAAAGTTAATTTAATTTTAGAAATCAAAAACTGCGGGAAAAGAATATTCTAATTTTCGGTAATATTTCAAATATAAAAATATATTTGTTTTAATCACGAAATGCGCTTATTAACAACTGTTAAATGTGGCGAACAAAAATAGGCGATCACGCGATGTAGATCGGCCGCAATGCGAAACCCGTGGCTGTCGAGTTCCGCAGCTGCGAAAAGTACCGAATATCGCGAAACGCATGACATAAAACTAAAGGCCATGACACAAAAAAACTTAAGACGAAAGACTAAGGGGGCAAACTTGCATAGCCGTATAAACTAATGTTTATACGGCTATGCAAATTTGTGTGGAATGGCCCTAAAGGGCT
>NW_017296521.1:0-13152 GCF_001594075.2 Trachymyrmex cornetzi | reverse complement strand
CGTTCCGTTTCTCGCATGATGCGCATAATGCGTCGTTTATCCTTGTTGCTCACCAAATGTTAAACAAGGACAATGGATGCATCATGCGCATCATGCGAGATACGGAACGCACCTTTTGTTATGCTTATGCTCTGTTATGCATTTCATGTGTGAAGCCCTTTAAGCAGTAAGCGAATCGACCAATTACAATAGAGATCGTAAGACCATAACGTAAACAGTAGCGAATCCAACATGTTGATTTCCTTACTGCTTAAATCTTACGTCTAAGTTTTTATATGTGCCAAGGCTTTTAAATTTTGAAAGCCCACACAGTTGACACAAACAGACGAAAGTTCGAGCGCGGTCTCTTCAAAAGAATTCACTAATCTACGGGATGTATAATTTATTGTCATGAGAAGCGCATCGACTATCGTGTAAGTTTGCGATCAACGGGAGCTTTCGTTGAAAATTTTTCTAAAAAGCTCCTTCATGAGCGACAAACTCGCTCGGTCAAAGGTGCAGCGAACGTGGATTCTACGACAGGAATGTCGCTATTCCAGCAGCAAGTTGCTGTTCCTAGACGTTTTATCGCATTGAATAATTCGTCTTCAAATTAAATCGCTATTTTTTTTTCGCTGTCTCTTTGCACCGGAATGTACGTCGCTCGCCGTCTTCATCCCGACGCGATAAATCGCTCGCGAGCCATCCGCGTCATAGTCATTCCGAAACGTACAGGCGTCTTCATGGATGACCATGACGCGTCATAGTCGTCGCTATTGTCAATGTCACTCGATCAGCAGTTTGAACGCGTCCTTATCAGCGCGGGACACGTGTCGAGCATCATCTCCACCATCCGCTATCACGCTATCTTGGTCCCAGAAAGCAATCGCTCTTGAACTTTCTCTATCGTATTTACGATACAGAAACACATGGAATCGTTGTTGAGGTCGACGAACGCGTGTATGATTTTGTTTTTCACGAAACCAATGGAATATATGTAAGCGGGTGGGACGACTTTTACGGTGGCGGCGACGACAACGATCCTGAAGTCCTGTGGGCGAGGGCTTCGCAACGAGGTAGCGGTCGGATGTCGGAGAGCAGTCGGGGTGTTGAAATCTAGTGGTCCCACGTACGGTAGCCGACGATAATGACATCGCGACGCGACGCGACCGTTTACTTGTTGTGCACCAGGTTCAGAAATTCCTCGCGGGTCTTCGGATCGTCCCGGAACACGCCCAGCATCGTCGAGGTCACTGTCTTGCTGTTGATCTTCTGCACACCCCTCATCACCATGCACATATGCCTGAAACATATGCAAAGATTTTTTTCCTTTTCCCACAGTGGGTGTGTTGTGTGTGCGTGTCGTGTATATAATTAATAAAATCGCGATAAGAAAATCACAAAAAAGAAAAAAAAGAATCATACCGTTAGAGCTCATGTTACAAATAACTTCAGTAGATTCGATTTGTTGTCTTCTCGCGCCGAGAGATAGATCTTATCACGAGCGGGAGGATTTGATTAACTAATGCGTATCGTATGGCGAGTCGGGTTCTCCGGCTTGGGGAAACACGCGTAAGCCCCGATGTCGCAACACGACGACCGCGTATCGCTCGTACTGATTCGTAATAGCTCCGATTTCTGTTTATCAGTTTATATCATTTTCATAGAATAAATTGGCTTATTCTCGCGGTACAAGTCGAGCGGTAAAGTCGCGTCGGTCGCGTTTATAAATTATTTGCGCAGACCGACGAGAATAGCGTCGGTCTTTGCGAGAATAGCATCGTATTAGTAGTTATTAATTATCGGTTTATCACTCTCGCGGGATAAATCGAGCGGCTCGATGGTGGCAAGACAGTACTATGAAGTATGAATTATTCGCGTTCGGAGACTGGTAAAAATAGTTTCGGTGCACGCGAAAATAACACTGATAATAACATTATTCGCGCGACAAGATGACAAAGATACCTGATACATCAGGAGTAAAGATAAATCTTGGCAATAGCGTTACGAACTATTTGCGCGGAGTCTCTCAAAAAACTCGTCAAAGGCTACTTCAATTATCACTAATCACTAATACCTCAGAAAACGCAACTGTAAATTGAGGAAGCACGTGGCGTGATCTTCCTGAATTATTCACGATTGTGTTGGGTGTGTTCGTGTTTTCCATATTAATCATACGAAACGATTAATAACCCCGGCTGACCATTGAGGTGACACTCGTGCACCCCCGCTCGAGATTTATTAGTCGTGCTTATGCATACGGCATGTAACGAACAACCGGATTGTTACGTGAATGTTTTAATTATACACAACGTTCGCGCGGCGATACAAGGTCGTGTTCCTTCGCGATCGTTCCACCTGCGAAAACTATTCCATGAATTGTTGATTGAAAGGAAAGCGGTCTTAACTGGCGAACTGACTCGACATCGCAATACCATCCGAAATATTAACATATAATTAAGAATCATCCTATATCTGTCCCGAGACAATCTCGAGAGTCAATCTAATCAGTAAATGATTGACTCGAGACACTACCATGTGTCCTGATACTATAATGTACACATTGTATGATTTTGAAAGTTATATATTATGTAGTTTTATTATTTTATAATCATTTTTATTTTTTTCCCGTTCGATCCGTTTATTTTTTTTTTTTTGTAAATTATTCATTACGGTCGTTTTGTTTTTAAGTGGTCTTATTTCTGTCAAACGAAACGATCGCTTCGTCTTTCATAATTGAAGCAATTAAAATTTTGTGATATATTATAGAATTTTATACGTACACTCCCTCAATCACGACAGCTACTCCTGCAGGCTGCACAGCCTTTGTGACCGCTATCGCAATTTGCTTCGTGAGTCGTTCCTGCAGCTGGAGTCGTCTGCTGAAGATCTCCACGATTCTGCGGACAGGAAATTCTCTTCTCAAAATCATTCTTAGAAACCACCGAGAAATACGTTATTTAAAATCGAGGCTGAGTGCACGCAAATATTATTTCTTTACAAATTCATTATCGAAAAGGATGCTTATAAAAGCTAAGGAAAAAAAGTTAACGGTTTAGAGTAAACTGTCGTTCAAACAGCGTATCGGAATGTCATCGGTCCTGTTTCCATTATTGACCATTTACTTTGCTTTTAAGCAGGCGTTTAACGAGTAAACGGAGACCCCGGGCCGTTATGCACGTGAAAGTGTGGTCTTAGGAGACCAGTCTCGTCATATTCTTTCTTTTCGCCTTAATATGTCACTGATCAAGGCCAGGACTAGTTAATGTGCAATTCGATGAAATTGCCAAGGCACGCGACCGTAAATATTGCAAATTCCGGTGAATAAAGAAGCGAAGTTTCTTCCTTTTTTTATTTACACGCTCGCAATCTACCGTGCAATGTTATGCTTTAAAAAAAGAAAAAAATTTTGCATTATACAAGCATGTAATCTGAATTAAAATTGAAGAATATATGTATTAAAACATAGAAAGTAAAGACCGACACATTTTAATATAATTAAATAAATAAAGGTTTTTTTATCTAAGTCTGTATATATAAAGTTTATATTGAGATTGACATCTTCAATGTTTATCGATTGAATTATTATTAATATAATAGTTTTTACGCATAAAGGAACGGTATATATGGTGATACAGAATCGCAATTAAGTTGTGTGTCCAAATGGAAGAGATTAACCGATCTTAAATCGTAAATAATTTACATGTCAAATTAATCATTTGCAACTCGAAAAACTCGGTAAACCTTACAAGATCTTTAATTAACATTTAATTTAATTACCTGGCGAGTTTGCTGAGGCCCAATACCTTCTTGCAAGGAAGGTAACCGATCGACACCTTGCCGTAGAATGGTACCAAATGGTGTTCGCACATGGAAAACATCTCAATGTCTTTTACTACTACCATCTCGTCGTGATCCTCATCGAATATCGCGTCGTTAATTATGTCTGTAACAATTATGTCAAAATTTTTTTATTCAACTTAGCCGTAACGATTCGTCAACAAATGTAGAATTTCCAACGAGTTTTATGAATTAATTGAAATTATGTTTCATACATGAGAGAGAGAGAGAGAGAGAGATGTGATCAGATATATCAAAATCTTTGGAAACGTGCAATCCCTTTTAACTTAGTGACATATGAGAACAGCTGATAGCATTATTTCGTGAAAGATGTTCTTTCGTTCTAGTGGGCGGATTATCCTGGTTGTGATTTATTCGATATTGACCTACTTACTACACCATGGATCCTAGTGGTAGTGTATACATACGCATGGACGGTCGGTATATGTCTGTAGCTATATAATGGTGGTGCTACTGGTACTCTCCGACCGTTTCCACGGCAACCTTAACAAGAAACACCCTCGCGATAACCGACAATGATGAATGAAATGGATTCGCCTACCCGCGGTTGATCGTGCTTGAATTTTCCAAATGACAACAGAAAAGACTGACTCTAAATGACAAAATTTCTAACTTGTTGAATTCGATGTATAATCATGGAATAGCTATCAGCACAAACGTGACAGAAATACATTTATCATATATTCCTAGCGAAGTGTACGAAAATTAATCTGATACAATATTTATTTCTCGGGTATAGTCAAGGAATGGATCAGCGACTCTCCTTAAAGTGAAGTCATTTCCTTTCCTCTTGTATCCCCACGGAGGAGATGCTCTCCAACTGTAGAATTCGATTTTATGACCTGGTAGCTTAAACGTGATCGACTTGACCAATTCGATTAACTTTTATGGACTGTATCACGCGTATGGCATTTAAAAAATTCTGCTACGTTAGAAACCTTATGGAATTTATAGACCAAAAAATATATATATCTTTTTATATAACATATATACGTATACATATATAAATATAAATGACTTGTTAAAAGTATTTGAGCGAACAAGCAGTGAGCGAGATAAAAGCCACAAGTGAAATTGTTCGCGCAAAGGAATGAGTCAGTAAGGGTGGTCGAGCTTTCATACGAAAGTGCTTCGTTTCAGACCCCGGGCTGCATCCGTATCGCCGTTAACCGTAAAAGCTTATCTTGAGGGTCTCTCCGTTGTTCAAACCAAAGTAAATTAAAATCTCCCATCCATCACTTATAAGTACTCCTAGTTTCAAGCAGGATCGTTAGATACTTAATTATCACGAGATTCAAGAAAACATTACGCAAACTCAAAATGAAAAGAAGAAAGAGAAATAACTCTTGAATCATCGAGATAAATAAACCTCGATAAATTTAATGAAAAAATTGATATAAAAGAAAATTCTCTCATTTTAATTCATTAAAGATTTTATATGAATTAAATCTCTGTCTCTTCTATCCAAGGATTTTTCTATATACTGTTAATTAAAAGTAAATGCGCATCTAAATATTTTTCGAAAGCCGTTACACGATAAAATGCTATTCAGCATATCGTGCTACATTCCTTTAGATACACAAATTGCGAGAACGAAATCGTCAAATAAGAAAAAGAATTTGTTCTCCGTGTCAACTTCATGATATGCGCAAACTTTTCTCCGAATCTCCGCAAAACCACGTAGTTGTTTAAGCATCGTGACATTTATATTGGATGTACGTGACGCGGAGAAAGAAGAAGAAGAAGGACGTGAAGAGGATTTTCTTTTCAAGTTGTGCCTCGTGCGTCCCTGAGAACTCCATTTATATCAAGAGCTTTACGCTCTCTTTTCTACGAGTCGCACTTAAGTTTCCACCCTCTTACTCCCTCAACGTCCCATTCTTTTTCTCTCCTCTGCTTCCTCATTCTGCTCGCCATAGAGAGCAAGTTAAAAGAAAAAAAAGAAGAAAGAGAGAGTGTGGTACTTTTTTTGCAGAATACAGGCGCAATTCTATAATTTTGTACTATATTATTCGCAATAAAAGAAATCTGGTTAAATCACGCGATGATTTCCCACACACACAGTTAATTACTTTATTATCCTCGTAAATTGTACTCTTGACTTTGATGTAATTACTTCATGTTCACCGCAGAAGCTAATAGGGTTGCGAAATAGGTTCTGGATTTTTCTCATTTTCAATTAATAAAGAACTGCCTCTGCCTCTCTCCTCTCCCCTCCCCCCTCCCCTTATTCTCTCTTTTCGTGATTGCTCAAAATTACTTGAAAAAGTAACCGTTACCATCTAATAGGTTAATGCTATTTATTATGAGCGTACTATTAATATAATTGTTGATAACGTGGATATATCGCAAAAAATTCCAATTTAAAAGAAAGTTCCCTGATGTTGTAACACAATGACGACATATGTATTTATGTCGAAAGTCTTAAATTAGCCAATCTGTGATAATATGTATTTCTTGACTAATGTACCAAAATTAAGGGCACTTTTTTAGGAAATAAAGGCTGTTTCAATAATCTCGCTGGTCGTAAAACGACTCGAAATATTATAACATTCCTTATCACAACGATAGGAAGTCAGCTTTTACAGAAATGGCGACCACCGAACGATCGGCAGCCGTTGCTGTTAAGCAATAGACGATGGATCGCAATCACATGTAATTGCTGCTTGTAGAATTCATACTACACGGATCAAGTGTAACCTTGTATATTAACCTTCAAATCAAGGCTGCACTATTTTCTCTTTTTTTCTGCGCTTATACATCCGCAAGCATATTAGTTTTACAACATTTCCAGTGTCAATTCGAAAGGAGAGCAGTTTAAATAATTTTAAACGTTCTAGTAAACATTCTAACAATTTCGATTATTAATTTTTTTTAGCTGAACGTATTGTGCAAGAACAATTAATTGTGGTTAATTTTAAGGAGTTTTCATTTTTTTATTTTTTTATTTTTTAATATATAAGTAAAACGACATTCAAAATTATCTCAATAAGATTAAATTAATTATTGATATTATGTCATGATACAAAACAAATTAAATAAAAGTATCAGAGTAAGAGAGAGCTCGCAAGAAATATTCTAATAATATATGAATATATATATGTAATAACAATAATAACTTACCATCGAGACTCTGATCATATCCTTTCGTGAAGAAAAGCATGGCCTTTGCGGCGCGTTCCGGCGTTTTCAGAAGTCCTTGTCGTTCCGGATCTTCGCCCAACGAACTCAAGAGTAGCTTATAACTTCGAGACATTTCCGGTATCATCGATTCCCGCGTGGGTGGTCGGTGGTCCAACTCCAAATCGTGATGAAACATACATTTTTCGTGGCCTAGAATGCAAACGAAATACATCAGCACCGATTAACATCAGGAAAATGAAAGCTGGAACAATCGTGAAGACACAGATCGAATTTTCCCGCCAACGATCGTCAAGCATTTTTGATAGATGATAACGCTAAAACGAACGACATATCACATCTTTGTTATCGCGTGTCACGACCCGTGAATCGTGCGCATATTCGCACATAAATGGAATAAAGTACAGTCACACCGGGAATGAATGCATGAATTACGTACATTATGTTGTACACCCAAGGACTCCGATTTTTTCCCTCGGAAATTTTCACAAATTGAGAAATGACTACTTTTCTACATTAATGCTCAAAGTCCGTGCGCGATTAACGACACGACTAAACCTTACGTCCGCTTACAACTAAATTTGACGTAAAGACGAAATAACCTGAATCTTTGGAAGTTTTAAAAAAATAATCGAGAAAAAGAATCTAAGTCCTTGGGTGTACAAGATAAGATTTTTTTTCAATAAACAAAATATTAACTTTTACAATACAAGATACAATTTGATGTCTTATCCGTTCAAACATGGATCATTAGAATCCGTTTGTTTTTTTTTCACCTCCCAGAATCCCATTATAGAGTAACTGTCCTAATTACTGTGCCGATCCCTATTAGTGTGCTTTTGTATTTCGACAAGTCATAAAGGAAACTAGCACAAATAAATAAGAAAAAATATTTCTTCTTGTTAAGTTAAATTATTAATGCATACGATACCGAAGATATTTTATTTTTTGAGTATCAAAGTATTTTAAATATTTTTCAAAAGATATGAAGAATTTATGTGAATCTCTCTCTCTCCAGTAATACATACCGCAATATTTTAAGCTTGTCCCTATTAATGTGCCCTGTATTGGAGCTGAGAACGTTGTGTTATAAGTGTACATTGAAATAAATATAATTGAAATAATGATTTATGTAATATTAACTTAAACAATTAGCTTATTATTAAATTTATTACCTGTTTTAGTAACTAGTAACTATATGTTAAAATGAGTCAAATGTGGATAGACACACAAATTGGGGGCACATTAATAGGGCCACCACCGCTTGGAGGACTCACTAATAAACATGTTTCTTATTTTTGTCAAAAATATTATAAAGTATTAACATTTTTTAGATTAAAGAAATATTATAAGAAAAAGAAATAGTGGAAAACCCCATATTGATTGCAAACAGATAAAATTAAAGCTACAATATTTAATAATTAATTCAGTAATAAGCAAGTTGGCTAAAAGGTATATTAATAGCGACAGTTACTCTCGCACACAGCACTTACAAAGCGTTAATAAAGCGCCAAAAAAAGCGCATATAATCGTTTTTTTAGCGTTTTGCAAGCGCTGCTGTGCTACTTAGGATGGTTCAAAAAATCTTTAAAAATTCACCAACATTCTTTCAACTTTCTAAAATAAATATTAAAACTCCATGGAAAATAATAAAATGTAGTATAATTTATAATTACCGAAAGACTTAAAAAAACTTGCACTAACAGAAATCGCTCGGTCACTACCGTGAAAGTTACATCCCTATAGGCACATAATATTATTTAATATTAAATAATATTTTAGGCATATTTCCAGAATATTAAACGTAACATTTGAAGAATATTTTACTGAAATTATATAATATTAAATAATATTCTTGAAATATTAATGGATGGTCGTATGTCCAATTCTAATAATATTACATGATTATTAAAAGTAACATTATTTAATGTTACTGTAATATTGTATGAACATTAAAAAGTATCATAACAATATTTACTTTAATTTGTAAAATTACACCGATTCAGTTTAAATATATGTTTAAAGACTGAAAATAATTTTGACGTGCAGTTGTAAGACTGGATATACGTAAAATAACATCAAAACGGTGATTATTTAAGCACAAGGCGCAGCATATATTGATAAAATATTTTCGTTACTGGATTGTGAATTCAAACTACACTAATATAAAAATAATTATTTATATAAGTAGACATATAATATCTATAGAATACTCTTATAATATTAAAAAATATTATACAATGTTCTCAAAATATAATAACTTATTTTAATTTTTTTTTTTAATAATATTTATATAACATTCTAGGAATATTTTACGCCTATAGAAATATGACAAAATCATATGTGATGGCAAAATGATATGTCGATAATGAGTCATACGATTCACATATTCGTATGTCATTCATATATCAATCATACACGCGCAACAAAATCTCAAGTAACGTATATTATAAATTTTATATGTCTTATTAGCATATCACGTATGATTTTATCGTATGCGATATGCTAATGAGTCATATAGGATTTATAATATACATTACTTAAGATTTCGTCGTGCGTGTATGACTGATATATAAATGACATGTGACAAAATTACATGCAATATGAATGACGTCTACTTGATTGCGCACGCGCGCGCGCGTGTGTGTGTGTGCGTGCACGCGTGTGTGTGTTATCAATATAAAATATTACGAATATTTAAAGATTTTTCTCAGTTAAGTATGTTTGACAAAACGTATTTCGTAAGATCGTTTATCGTATATGATGGATATGTTTTCATATGAGATCATATACGTTTCTTACACGATAAATTCGCATATTAAATATGTCATATATGTATGTGATTCTATTACTAATTTCTGATTGTGATATACAGGGTGTCCGTCTATAAATATCCGAGTAAATGCAACTGGTTGAAGTTACAAGAAAGTTTAATAAGAAGAATTTGTACGACTCCGAGTCAGCTATAAAGTGCGCGTAAAAATTTGTTTTCTATTCTTGGCTTTTTCGAATTATGTAGGTTAACATAGTTTTTTTTAAATGGATACCTATAATTTTTTTACATATTTGTATAGTAAGGAGCATTTGCAATCAAAATCATATGTAGTAAAAAATTACTACTATGCATGGTTTACGAGATAATCGACATCTTAAGTATTGAATCTTAAGAAGTTGATTTCTATCACAATTTGAAAAACAAGATTCAGACTAATATTTTGAATTCGGTTATGTCAAACAGGATCACCGATCTTCAACTTGTCAAAATACACGACTGCTTGTTTTATGAATAAAGTATTTGTCTAGCATGGAGTACGAAATTCAGTGCCGTATCTGTTAGTCAATCAGTTATCTTTTCAATGAATACATATCATTTTGTGGATTACGAAAATAACGATGTTTACAATTAGTAAAAAGTGTGATATGCTCGAGATGTGGCATTTAAGTATGCGTAATGAAAATGAAGCTCGGCTACTTTATCAATAAAAATATCCAGAACGAAGGATACCAAACGGTCATAATTTCGGCAAGTAGAAAATCAATTACATTGGACAAGATCACTAACAAGACAACGTCCTACAATCAAAACAATCCAAGAAAAAGAGACAAGTGTGCTGTTAAGTTTTATTAAAAACAAATTATCCATATAAAAATAATAACACGTAATTTAGAAGTATCAAGAAGTTCTGTGCACGCTGTATTAAAGAAATACAAATTCAAACCGTTTCGTGATAATTTAGTACAAGTTTTACATGAAGGAGATGCAGATCGCTGATTAATGTTCTGTCACTGGCTTTGAGTTAATTATCGCAACGACATTGATTTTCTTACAAAGATATTATTATGGTCTGACGAATCGTGTTTTTCAAATTGTGGTATGGAAAACCGACATAACACGCATACTTAGTCTCATGTGAATCCACATGCAACAAGAGATAAAGGTTTTCAACGCAGATTTACAGTGAACGTATGATACGGAATCATCGGAACGAAAATTGTTGGATCTTTCTTTTTTCTTGGTTATCTTAATGGTGACAGATATTTAGAATTTTTGCAAATAACTTTTTCAGATTATTTACGCGATCTTCCATTATCAATCTTTCGAGATTTATTTTTCAACAAGATGGAACTCCACCACATAATACACGTGCTGTAGCCAACTTTTTAAATGATAGATTCTCTAATTGTTGGATAGGTACTAATGGCCCTACCTATGGCCACCGAGATCTTGCGGATTTGACACCTTGCAATTTTTTCCTTTGGGAATATATTAAAGACATTGCCTACGCAATTGTTCCTGAAAATGAAGAAGATTTACGACATAAAATCACTAGAGCTGTTAAAGGCATTATAGAAATGCTTCAGTTAACAATGAGAAATATTATAAAATGCGTTAAACGTTGCATTGAACACGATGGTATCATCGATACGAAATAAAATTCTGCTTTCTGATTGGTTGCAGAACGTCGTACGACGCTCATTGGATCTAGTGTGAATCCAGCAATTCTTGGCGGTAGTCCGCATGGATACGTGCTTATTTGGCGATCTTTAGAAAATAATATCCACTACAGTATTGCGAAAATTGCAAAATGGTAAAGGACTTTTCGATTTAGTCCGCTCTACCTGCTCACGAGAAGTGATTTCGCGTAGGTAGGAGATATTCAGTATATGAAATATGTCCAAATATAGACATATTTCATACATATATAATTATATATTATATAATTTTACACAGAGTTGGTTAGTGCTAAATTAAAAAGATAAAAGTTAAGTTAAAAAGTTAAAAAGTTAATTAATTTTAACTTAACTTAGTTATATTTTAGACTTTTAACTTTTTAATTTTATTTAGTTATATCTTATCCGTAATTATTAATTTTTTATTTAATAAAAAATAAAAAAACCGTCGTTTAAAACCAAATTGTATCATTATGTTGATAAGAAATCTAAGTATCAATGAAGGTCTTTGGCAATGGTACTAGATTAATGATTATTAAACTAGCTGATCATTTACTAAAATGCAAAATTTTAACAGGCAACAAAGTAGGAGATATTGTATTTTTGAACCGTGTAACATTATATTGCAAAAATGTATATCCTTTCATTTTTAAAAGAAGACTAGATCCAATAAAATTAGCTTTTGCTACGACTATTAATAAAACACAGGGTCAGACGTTTGACAAAATAGGAATAGATCTTCGCAAAGATTTTTTTAATTATGGACAACTTTATGTTGCTTTTTCACGTGTACGTTCTTGACAAGCATTACAAATTTATCTTAGTAGTCAACTACTAAATAAACAAATAAAAAATTATGTATATAAAGAAATATACGCATGATTCCTCTTCCTTTTTATGTAAGAGAATATAATGGTATTTAATAATATAAAAGGATATAAATTTTTAAATAAAAGTATTTTTTTAATATGAAATTTCTTGATTATTGACTCGGATGAATAAATTAATATGTGTTTCAATGCCAAATCGAGTCCAAACACTAGGTATATGGTAATTGTGTGTCAAATTCTTTATTATATTAAAATATACGTTTCGATCCTTGTATCGGATCCTTATCAATATTTCTTAGTTACTAAGTTACATCAATGTGCTCCCTAGAACACTACATTATCGTATGTTATTTACCAGTACTAGCTTAATTATAAATACAATTATAAATTAAAAATTGATATTAACTTACATGATATAATGTTAGTATGTGCGAAAATCATGCTACTCGTCATGTCGTTTACAATTTACCGATTATTTTATCTTCAGTATACATGTAATTCGCATGACCGTCAATTATAAATAACAAAAAGATTGAAACCTAAACTTTAGCCAATAAACACTCATATGCTGAGTTCAAATTCTCCGTGTCAATTTGTAAATTCAAGCTATTTTCTTGTCTACGTATATGTATCATTTCAGATGTGAGTCTTTTGTTTAAGATTATCTCTTCATCAAGGATTTCTATATCATCCCATTTAAATTCATGCGAATAGTCCAATCTATGTTCTGTAATTACAGATTTCTGTTGTGTGTTCCAATTTATATGATTTTTATGTTCAGAAATTCTAGTTTTTAAAGTTCTACCCGTTTGGCCAATATACGTAACATTGCAATCCCCACAAGATATCTTATATACCACGTTACTATGTAACATTTTATTAATTTTGT
>NW_017296520.1:2426-3055 GCF_001594075.2 Trachymyrmex cornetzi | reverse complement strand
CCTTGTCGTACGACAAATGAAATATCGGGCTGAGGCTGGCGTTTCATGAGCGGAAATTTACAGTGGAACTGAATAGCGCGATCACAACTCTGCAGTCATTACTTTGCTTTCTTTTTTGCGGTTGTGATTGTCTCGCTGTTCTCTTCCGTAAATTTACGCTCATGGAACGCCAGCCTAGACTCCCGACTCACAAATAACAATTAATTGACAACGCTGACTCAAATCGAGTCAGAGATTACTACGAGATTAAATGAGTGCTTTCCATTTCATGACACAAGTCAACACAAGCGTCGTTTTATATCTTTTTTTACAGATAATTTCTTCGCAGAGAGTGACAAAGATAGTTCAAATGGAAAGCACCCTACGTTTACATGGCTCGATTTACGCCGAAATTATAACATCGATGTTAGGAAACGCCAATAAGTCATTCCATTCTTTACAAGAATAGCTATGACTGGCATGTTTCATAATATCGATATTATACGAGGTGTGATCAAAAAGTAAGATGACTTTTTGAATTTCGCGCGCTCTGTACACTCTAATTTCAAGATTTTTTTTTGTTGTGTTGGTACACTCGTCACGATCATATGTTCACAGTTTTGACTATATAGCATGTGTTGTTTTTATGT
>NW_017296520.1:1444-2394 GCF_001594075.2 Trachymyrmex cornetzi | reverse complement strand
CGTGCTCGGCGATTTTTTGCTGTTGAAAATAATGGAGCAGAGAGTTTGTATTAATTTTTGTGTAAAAAATGGTATTAAGTGTTCAAAAACTCTTGAAATGTTGACAGTGGTGTACGGTGAGTCAATTTTGAGCAAAAAAAATGTTTATAAATGGTATAAGTTATTCCAAGAGGGCCGAGAAAATGTTAACGATGAACCTCGCTCTGGACGCCCCAGTACATCAAAAACCGACGAAAATGTTCAGGAAGTGAAAGAAATTGTGTTGAAAAATCGTCGAATCACGATTAGAGAAATAGCTGATGATCTTAACATATCGTTTGGCTCATGCCAATCAATTTTAACGGATGTTTTGGGTATGACACGTGTGTCAGCGAAATTCGTTCCAAAACTGCTTAATTTTGATCAGAAGCAGCGTCGCATGAACATCGCCCAAGACATGTTGAACGACGTCAATGATGATCCTGATCTGCTCAAAATCATTCCAATCATCCCAGTGGAAGAGCCCAGGAGAGCCAAGACCGAAAAAGGTACGCCAAGTTCGTTCGAATGTGAAAGTTTTGCTCACAGTTTTCTTTGATTACCATGGCGTTGTGCATCAAGAATTCCTACCACAAGGTCGTACGGTAAACAAGGAGTATTATCTTGAGGTTATGCGGCGTTTGCGTGAATCAATAAGAAAAAAACGTCCGGAAGTGTGGAAAAAAAATTCATGGGTTCTGCACCATGATAATGCACCTGCGTACACGTCGTTACTAGTGAGTAGTTTTTTGGCCAAAAACAATACTGTCATCATGCCTCAGCCACCGTTTTCACCAGACTTGGCCCCCTGCGACTTTTTCCTCTTCCCAAAATTGAAAAGGCCCATGAAAGGACGAAGATTTGCGACGATTGAGGAGATTAAGGCTGCATCGCTGGAGGAGCTCAAGGCAATACCCAAAAGTGCATTTCAG
>NW_017296520.1:0-1379 GCF_001594075.2 Trachymyrmex cornetzi | reverse complement strand
GATTATTTTGAAGGGGATAACATAATTTTGGATGAATAAATGAATATTTTTTTATAAAAATGAAAAGTCACCTTACTTTTTGATCACGCCTCGTATGCAATCGCATTTATGTACAATTTTTTGGAGGATCCCGATTGCCTACAGCTTTGTTTGCACACAGCAATATTGCACACAGCGTATTGCACACAGGACATTATCGTACACAGCGTATTGCACACACGACATTATTGCACACAGCGCATTGCACACACGACATTATTGTACACAGCGCAATGCACACACGACATTATAGCACACGTTTTGCACACAGGACATTATTGTACACAGCGTATTGCACACACGACATTATTGCACACAGCACATTGCACACACGGCATTATTGTACACAGCGTACTGCACACGGCGTTTTGCGCACACATTATTGTACACAGCACATTGCACAC
This sequence comes from Trachymyrmex cornetzi, assembly GCF_001594075.2. NCBI lineage: Eukaryota > Metazoa > Arthropoda > Insecta > Hymenoptera > Formicidae > Trachymyrmex > Trachymyrmex cornetzi. The sequence continues at coordinate 936 of NW_017296520.1, read as the reverse complement.
ACAACATTGTTAGGCGTCGTCTACAATACACGGAGTAAGAAGTAAGAGTAAGAAATTGACCAGTCACAGTCGATTATTCTTCTCACATTCGACTGTGATTGGTAATTTCTTACTCTTACTTCTTACTCCGTGTATTGTAGACGGGCCTTTATACACAGTAGATTGCACACACGACATTATTGTACACAGCACAATGCACACACGACATTATTGTACACAGCGTATTGCACACATGACAATATTGCACACACGACAATATTGCGCACAGGACGTTATTGTACACAACGTATTGCACACGGCGTATTGCACACAGGACATTATTGTCCACAGCGTATTGCACACATGACATTATTGTACACAGCACATTGCACACACTACATTATTGTACACAGCACATTGCACATATGACATTATTGTCCACAGCGTATTGCACACATGACAATATTGCACACACGACAATATTGCACACACGACACTATTGCGCACAACACGTGATTGTACACAACGTATTGCATACGCCGTATTGTGCACAGGACAATATCGTCCACAGCGTATTGCACACGGCGTATTGCGCACAGGATATTATTGTACACAGCATACAGGAATAGGGAGTTTTGGCAGTACCGTGTGTACTATGGTGAATGTGCTAAATTCACGATAAGGTGCTTTTACATGGGAGCATCTAGAGTCCCTATACAGGACTCTAGAGCTGCGTTCGGGAATCGCGCTATCAACTCTATTTGTGTCGTACTATCCTTGTTTCACATTTAATGGACGATGAAGACACAAATAACGTTAATAGCATTTCCCCGAACCTAGCCTAGGAACCTCAAGCATCGAGCGTCAGAGCATGCGCAGTGATATATTGAATTTCACTCATCGACATCTAGAATGGACCGCTGATGGCAATGGTGGGGGTAGAAAGACGATTAGAGT
>NW_017296519.1:43118-43708 GCF_001594075.2 Trachymyrmex cornetzi | reverse complement strand
ATTGGCTTTATATATTATAATAAATATGGATTAATGTATGATCCTCCACAAAACTCAGCCTGTGTACGTGGATGAAGCCGTTTAATTATTATATTGTTTGTATTGATCAACGGTTAATAAGTATTCTTTTCTCGGTAATTTAGATTGCAATTTGAGTGCGCGGGGCCTCTGTATCACCCAGTGAGGTGGCAGTGATCGCGTACCCGCGTATCGTCTGGTGTAAACGGTTTCTCGCACACGTGACAGTGCGAGGCGCTGTTAAATTTTTCCCAGTCGTCGCGCGTGAAATCTGCCATGGGAACATTGGCTGAAATTATCGTCGTACACTGTGCGCTAACTGTCTAAGTTCTTCCGCGAACCACGCTATACAGTCTTTGTCGCGGCGGAAACGATAGCCCGACAGTGAGCTGTCGTAGGAACATTGCACGTAATACCCGATACTGAAGACGTTGTGATGGTACGTATGCGTAGCGGATTGTGAACCGCTATCCGTTTTCTCCAACACACACTCAAGATCGGCGTGGACTACGAACGGGACGCGCTCTTTCCTGCAGTGGTTGCGGAAGCTCAGTCATTTGTCATCCTCGCTC
>NW_017296519.1:41105-41473 GCF_001594075.2 Trachymyrmex cornetzi | reverse complement strand
GATGTGTCTAAATCTTATCATTTTTATATCATTATGCGAGCTATTTTTATTAATGATATTAGAGTGCTCCTGAAAAAAAAAATTAAATTACGCTAACAAAGAAGTTTTTTTTATGAAATCGCATTTTTGCAGGTGTTGTATCATATTACATTGATGATGTCACCGCAAAATATGTCCTTGAAAAAATTTCTTATATTACGCTGACATAGCAGTTGTATATTTGCAAATGTTGCATTTTTGCAGGTGTTAAATTGATAATGTTATCCCCGAATATGTCCTTGAAAAAATTTCTTATACGAGGTGTGATCAAAAAGTACGGTGACTTTTCATTTTTATAAAAAAATATTCATTTATTCATTCAAAATTAT
>NW_017296519.1:37255-38920 GCF_001594075.2 Trachymyrmex cornetzi | reverse complement strand
CCTTCCAAGGATTTTTCAAGGTCAGTACCATACTTCCCCCGTGTAACCCTAAACTTTTCATACGAAACATTTTTCTCTATCCCTACTAGTTTTCGATATTTGACTGGATCACTTCAGATGGTCCACCCTGTATATATATATACATGGTGAACCAAATGAGTCTATAATGGGAAATATCTCGAAATAGTGGCATAATACAAAAAAATACTTCAGACAAAAGTTGCAGGGGGCAAAGGGGGACACGCAATGGTATTATTGACTTTGACCTTGAATCCGATTTTCAAGGTTATTTCGGAATTAAAATGGTTTCTTTAAATGGGAACCCCTATTTTTTATCCCGGATTTGAAAAGAACGGGAAATTTTACGTACAAAATAGTATTTTTGTAAAGGTCATTTCAAGGTCAAATGAAGGTCAAATATGCGAAAACAGCTGAAAGTGTGTCGACTGACATTCCAAGCTTTTACGAAAGGTTAAAGTCACTTTGAAAGGTCCAATGGCCTATCGAGAATGAACAACCTACAAAGTACTACCATTATCAAGGTCAATTGAAGGTCAAAGTGACTTGAACACACTTTCAGCTGTTTTCGCATATTTGACCTTCATTTAACCTTGAAATGACCTTCACAAAAATACCATTTTGTACGTAAAATTTCCCGTTCTTTTCAAATCCGGGATAAAAAATAGGGGTTCCCATTTAAAGAAACCATTTTAACTCCGAAATAACCTTGAAAATCGGATTCAAGGTCAAAGTCAATGATACCATTGCGTGTCCCCCTTTGCCCCCTACAACTTTTGTCTGAAGTATTTTTTTATATTATGCCTCTATTTCGAAATATTTCCCATTATAGACTCATTTGGTCCACCCATATATGTATATTTACAATGTTGCATTTTACTGTATTAGATTACACTGATGTCATCACCGGGTGCGTTTTTTATTGTAAGGAGTGCACTTTTGCACGTGTTAAAATGATGATGTCATCGCGAAACATGTTGCGACATGTTTTCGCAAACATTGCATTTTTTATTATTGTTGAGTGGGGAATGAAAAATATAAATACTGATGGGGATCGCGCAAAGTCAGTCTGTGTAAAATGGCTAACCGTAAATGTCCATCGTTCGAGCAATTGCTTCGCAATCGAGAACTTGGATTCCGGAATGTGTTGTCACGTAATATTACTTATTGTCCGGTTTATTCGAAGAAAGAAATGGGTGATATTGAATATATCAATGGTATAGTATGGTCATCGTTTTCAACATGTCAGCACTGTGCAATGGATACCCTCATTCACAAAGATGCTGGATACGGTGAACGAAGGTTTTCGGAAATAGTCAGTACCGTTAATAGAGGAGATAAGGTTTGAAAGTTGCTCGGAAGGTTCTGTAAGTATTTCATTTACATCTGCTTGTGAAAAAGTTTTCTCTTTAGATGACTTATTCGTTTTTTTTTTCATTACAGCGCGTCGTCATATATAATTTTGGGAGGCTGACAACACTATAGTTATATTCGGAGGAGGATTAAATAATAAAATACATATACATATATACATATAAATGTACTTATAAATAAATATATACAGATTACTTCGTTGTCAGAATTATTTGATTCCTTCCTTATTCGCGCTTGTATTTTAGTCCTATTTAATAAAAATAATTGCATATT
>NW_017296519.1:34084-36302 GCF_001594075.2 Trachymyrmex cornetzi | reverse complement strand
CCCCCCGCCCCGCACCCCCCTCATTGCCCCTGAGTTAGAATCGGCCTATATACCCTACTATAAGATTACATTGTTCTGCGATTATATATCTAATTATAAGTTGAAGCATAATTTCATATACCTTTATATCCGTTACCCAATCATTAGGCTGGATTCACACTGCATACGATTTGCGTCATACGACACTCTTCAACCAATCAGAAAACAGAATTCCGATGATACGAAGCAAAATCCATCGGAATCCTGTTTTCTGATTGGTTATAGAGCGTCGTACGACGCAAATCGGATGCAGTGTGAATCTAGCATTATAAATTTAATTAAATAAAACAACTTTTGAATTTTATTAATATTCGAGGCGAATATCAGATGCAGAATGGCCGAGCTCTAAGAATCCAGTTTAATTCCCTAATTTCGTCGTTCCTGTCACCACGTTTTCCCTCCGAAGGTGCGTGCGCATTTGTTGTCGAACCTTATTGGCCGGTCTGCGACGGCGTCCGTTTGCTGGCGTCTGAATGGTTAGTCGCGCCCGTGCCTGCGCGCCACTAAGGAGGAGAGGCGCTGCGCGTCTGCCCCGACAGTTATATTTTGACTCTTCACATGAACACCACGTCTGCTTATACGCGAAGTTACTTTTGTACGCGAGACTACTTTTATTAAATGTTAATACTGAAGTGTTTTCTCTTTCCGCCTATCGTTAGCCCTCCTAAGGAGTTATTCTCGACGGTCATTCGAGTGTCCTTGGTCTTTATCCTCTTTGCTCCCTACCACCGGCACGAAAGTCCTCTCGTACCTGACATCCAGGCGATTCTTTTGAAAATAGTCTCCCTGCCTTACAATATATATTGGAACAATCAAGAAGATGTTGGAACTTACAAATCTCCCATTTCCTTGTTTCCATACCTTAAAAAATTGCCAAGACCTTCTATCATTGCCTGACTTATTATTGTGGTTCTTAACTGCTTTGTAAGTTTTCTTATTATTGTGGTCCTTAACTGCTTTGTAAGTTTTCTTCAAACTTCTCAATTTGGCAGCACACATTGGCCCAGTTATATTATGTCCATGACATTTTCATGTTTTGGAAATCTCTTACGTTTTCTTTTGGGATTGTTTCCCATTGGTGAATTTTTTCTCATTTTCCTTGTAGGTCTGAAGCAAGAGTAACACACAAGATGTTGTTCACCTATAGAAAGATGCTAGAAATATACAATATACAATATGTTACCCATTTTTAGGACGTTTGTAAAATATTGAAGCTGTGAATGATTTATAGAATTTTGACATACCTGTATCGTCAGAATCGAGGTCTTCTTCTTCTTCTATATTTGAATGGTCCAGGTTCCAATATGATTGGATTCACGTGGCCAGTCTTATCCAATACACCTCCAACCTTCCACAAGAATTTCCTAGAGAAGGATGGAAAGTAGAATTGCTTTTCCCGATGAGTTCAAAATCTGTAACAAACCGAGCAAATGTCACGCGACCCCCCTACCCGGGACCCCCGTGGCGCCCCGGAAGGGAGCCGAGGACAAAGAGGAAGGAGGTGGACGGGCCCCTTTTTTTCCCCCCCCCATCGAGCACGACGCGATCACGGGACAACATCGATGAACTTAAAAAATGAGAGAAGCAGTCTACAGAGTTTGGAAGAGGGGTGTTTTAGGATAGGAAAAATGTCCAAAGCGTTTTGAGGGGAAAGTTTCCTAAGATAGGCAGTCAAAGTACCGGATTTGTCTCTAGTGAGTGGACAACTGAAAATGATGTGATTGGCGTCCTGCCTGGGGTCCCCGCACGGGCACGCTGGTGAATCTACCATATTCTTTCTATAAAGGCTACCCTGCCTGCACAATACATGACGAACACGTGTCTATAACGTGCCAACTCGTCACACGTTACGTCGCAGCGACTTCTCGAAACGTAATAGACACGTTGTTGACACGTGACTAACAGTCAAATTTTTGGCGGCAGCAATGTCACAGTGACAAATATTTGTGACTTTATGCAACGTGTTGAGCACCTATTTACGACCTAAGACCCGGTTTTTTCTTATCGTTTTTCATTATCTGGTTAATTTAACTTATGGTTAGGCTGAACCTGATATTTTATCCAATAGGCTTCATCTATGATCATGTCATATATGAAGTCTTTGATGTCGAAATATTGAAAACCGTTAATGTAGCAAATAGGGTTAGGCTCCTCAACAAATTTTCTATCGATTAGTATT
>NW_017296519.1:26105-32481 GCF_001594075.2 Trachymyrmex cornetzi | reverse complement strand
GCAACGGTAGCATATGCTATAGGTTCTCGCGGCACGTATTATATCGTTTGCTATACTGTGCGCTCGCGTTCGCTTGGTAAACGGCCGGAGTGCTATAGTATAGCGCGCCGGACGTTACAATTATTCAGTTTGAAAATAGCGGAAAAGGAGAATATTATGCGTAGAGAAACTATATACACAAAAATTATAATTATAAAAGAATAAAAAACAATTACTTACTTTTTAATTGTACACTGTCGTTTGTACACTCGGCTGGCACCCAGTTGGACACGAGCCACTCACAGCGCTTGAGACTACAAAGCTCCTAAGCACTGGTCGCTGTGATTGGTAGTGTCCAATCGAACCGTGATCAATCGGGATCACCCCGTACACTCAATCCAATCTGACTCCTATATTTATCCGCGCTAAACACCGCCATAGATTCTTCGAGAATCAATTTTGCCAACTATACATTATATTTTCTATGCACGTCTATGCGACGTGCAAAAAACGTTACATATGCCTTCTGCGATTTTGTCACCAAAATAACATGTCCATGCACGTCATTGCGATGTGCAAGAGACGATACATATTTTTTGCGACTTTGCGACCAAAATAGCACGTTTCTGTTACGTATAGTGCAGGCAGGGTATAGTTAAGATTATAATGATTGGACCTCAGTCTGCTGATCAATGCCGATCTCACTTCTTTTAAGAGAAAGTTTAAAATACTAAGGTTTTTCTGACTCGGGTGGATATAAAGTGGAGTAATGCGCGCCAGTATCCTTGGCTTTGGTCTCAAGATAATGGCGGAAACGACGCCGCGACTTGGATCTAGCCTCCGCTTGAAGGTCAGGGTAGGGAGTTCGAAAGTATCCTCTCGCGCCCGAGGCACATGCCTCCTTGGCTGCCTTATCGGCCACCTCATTCCCCAGAATATCCTTATGTGCTGGAATCAAAAAGAAGGTGCTCTCAATACCGATCTCTTCCAATTGCAGCAGAAGTTTCTTTATTCTGTGAATAATATAGTTATCGTTAACTAGTCTGCCTGAACTGACAGCTTCCAGCACGCTCCGAGAGTCAGAAAAAATCATAATCCTGGGATAACCCGCATCTAGCGCGAGTGTTAGAGCTTGTAAAATGGCCCATGCTTCCGCTGTGAATACCGAAGAGTACGAGGTTAGATTATATTTGGAACAGAGTCCGAGCTCTGGGGAATAGAAAGCCGCGCCCGCGCAATGGTCCTCCGATACCTTGGATCCGTCCGTGTAGAATGTGAGGGCGGAGCTGTCGAGGTCCCTGAGATTGTAATTAAATTGTTGAACAATTTCGCTGTTAGAACTGTCCTTATGACATATCACGAATGCGCGGAATTCCTTACAAAAGATAAAGGCCGAGTAACTGTGTTCGAACGCCGGAAGGGAGTAAGATCTATACATGCGTTCCATTTCATGCTTATTGGTAATATAGAATTTTCGGAAGGGAGATTTCCGAAGAATGAATCCTCTCTGATTGGCAGTTAGCGGTATCCTTTCCACACATTCTAGGCTATCGATGGTTCTTTTTGGACATGTACTTTAAGATGAACCTCTCGTTCAGGAGGCGAAATCTGAGTTTTAGAGGCAGTTTACTTGCTTCAAACAGCATCACGTTAATTGGTGTCGATTGTCTGTATCCTAGTGCCATTCTGATGGCTTTATACTGTAATCTTTTCAATTTAAGGAAGATGCTGGGATTGTCATGCCAGGCGAATATAGAGCAGGCATATTCTATAGCAATCCTGAAAACCGATCTATAGATGGAGAGCAAGCATTGTGGATGTGAGCCCCACCAAACGGCCGTGAGCGGGGTGATCCCGATTGATCACGGCTCGATTGGACACCACCAATCACAGCGACCGGTGCTTAGGAGCTTTGTAGTTTCAAGCGCTGTGAGTGGCTCGTGTCCAATTGAGCCGTGTCCAACTGGGTGCCACTCCCATGAGCGAGGAGATGATGTTGATGATTGCTCGTCCCTTTTGAAAAAGATATTTGCAGTGCAGATTACCTTTCATTTTGCTGTCAAGAGTCACTCCCAAAATCCTGACCTGCTCCGTCCTTGGAATGGCTTGTTGTCCTATCATAAGCGAGTGGTTGGCAATTGGCTTGTTTTTTTGAAGTGTAAACACCATCCATTTGGACTTAGAGGAGGAGAGGTCCAGACCCTTATCGTTGAGGAAAACTGCGATATTATCAAGGGCTTTTTGTATCCTAGAAAGCGTTTCTAGAGGGTTTCTATTTGCAGCAAAGATGACAATATCATCCGCATACTGGAGGAATTCGGCTTCCCCCACACATTCCTTGATCTGAGGGATAAGTTGAAGAGTAAGGGACTGAGAACTGATCCCTGAGGGGTGCCTTTATAAGCAAAATATTTGTCGCTGATATTCCCATCTTCCAAGAAATGCACCGTCCTAACAATAATCAAATTCTTCACAAATTTCCTGATCACGGCTGGTGCTCCGGCGCTTTTGAGCTCGTTCATGATCGCGGAAGGATGTACATTGTCCCGGTGATGTCAAGGAAGGCAGCCACCATGAGGGGTTATCCCGATGGACCACGTCTCGATTGGACACCACCAATCACAGCGACCGGTGCTTAGGAGCTTTGTAGTCTCAAGTGCTGCTCGTGTCCAATTGAGCCGTGTCCAACTGGGTGCAACCCCCACCATGAACTCCCTGTTGGAGACGGCTCCTAGGGTCAGGTTGGTGAACGTTACTAAACTGTCATTACATGACTGACCAGGACGGAATCCCATCTGTTCATGAGGGAGGAGGGATTGCGATTCCATCAGCCAGAGTAGTTTCCAATATACAATTTTTTCCAGTAGTTTTAGGGTACAAGAGAGCAAAGAGATAGGCCTGACGCCCGAGACTCTCGCTTTGGGGATGAATACAACTAAAGACATCTTCCATTCATCCGGGACAGACCCCTCGGTCAAGAATCTGTTAAAGAGATTCACTAGGAGTTCCTTATATTTATCTGGCAAGTGTGCCAGCATATTGTTGCTGATTCTGTCCAGGCTTGGAGCTGATTTCTTCTTTGTGGTGGAAATTGCACGTTCCAGGTACCTTACGGTGATTGGAGAATCAATTTCCTCGAAGACAGCGCCGGAGTTGTTGTCCTCTTTTTTCATTTCCTCGAGACTCGTTGAGATATCTTGCAAACATGACGGCGGGCATGGCTTCCTGCATAGACTGTCTCTCTTTAGAAGGGTCAGCTGTGTGATTTGAGAGTAACGTGTTGCGTCGTTTTAAGGCTCTGATCAGTGACCAGATTTCTGTGATCGGAGTTTTAGAGTCAAATGATCCGACGAATTCTCTCCACCCTTTCCTCTTTTCCCTGAAAAGAACCTTAGAGCACTTTGCCCTCGCTTTTTTAAAATTGTAAAAGTTTTCAATTGTAGGAGTTCTCTGTCAAATTCGGGCCGCCTCCCTGCGTTTAATGATTGCTTCCTGGCATTTATCCGTCCACCACGGAGGAGCGGCTCTCTCGTTGGATATTGGTACGGTGCCCGGACTTGTAACGTTAGAGGAAGAGGAGCAGCACGTTACAGCCGTGTCCACTAAATCGTCAATCTAGAGTATGCCTCTTTTTCATCAGGAGGTAAATGACTCATAAACGAGTCATATGAGTTGGCGAGGACGCCCTGAAACGCAACCGGCTCTTTTTTATCGAGTTTGATTTTATAAGCATATCGTCGCAAGATCAAGCTGGTACCGACTCTGACTGTGATAGAGAAATGATTACTGACCCAGGGCACCTATTATGGAAATGTTCGGAATTGATCCGATCGAAATTATTCAATTATTCCCTAGATTTCTATTGTGTTTTCTGGAGGAAACGAAATAATTCCGATCGGAATCCATTCCGACATATTTCATGATAGGTACCCAGGTGTCCTCTTCTGTGCGCGCCTCACATAGAGGAGCCATGTTTGCAGTAGCTATAATCAGGTGTATGATTGAAGGACCCGAGTTAGGCGGAAGAAGTAGAGTAGGTCGTTGGTCGTTGAGAATACGTGTGTGATGGTCCTCTATTGCTGTTAGGATAAATTTATCGGCGCAGTCTGTGTTTGAGCAACCCCATTGAGAGTGATATGCGTTGTAGTCACCAACAAGAATGCAATTGGTCCTGGAGTCTCCAAATCTCATCAGATGTTCGTAAAATTAAGCGGGAGTATTGTGGTTTGGGTACCAGTAGATGTTGACAATTGTGAATTTCTCGTTGTCTGAAGACACCTCCACAGCAAGCATTTCCACTTAATCATTCTTCAAGTCTGACAGGTTTATGATGCTGAAAACGATACTATATCTGATTAGAATGCAGATTCCTCTCATACCTGGTTTGGTAATATCCGCTCTTAAGGCATAAAAATCACGCAGAGAAAAAGTAGAGGAAGGAGAGAGCAGCGACTCTTGAATGCAAATAATGTCATAATTTTTGGAGATTGCTTGAAGTTGAGGGAGCTTACTTTTGGCCCCGCGACAGTTCCATTGTAGGATGTTAAAAGAGCGAGAAATTCTTCTGTTATTAGTGAATCTTAGTATTAGTTTCTGAAGTTCCAGTGGAGTCAAAAGAGTTAGATCCATTGCCGGTTAATAGCCCAAGGAGGAAGTTAAGGTTGAAGTTAGAACTTCTGATAAAATTGGCTAACCTTGATAATATTGCAATTACTGGATCGATGAATGTTGAAATTTGCTGGTTGTTGAACAAATCCTTGAGACTAGATAAGAGAGTTGTTATCTGCTCAAAGATACTGTTGGCGAAGCTAAGATCTCATTCCTTGAAGGGGCAGAATTCTGTCTCCCATAAGGTCGGCCGTTAGGTTAGGTTGGCAAAGGATTTCATTATGCTGTTGCCGCGTTGTAGAATTGGTGACCTTGAGTGTCCGCTACCGCGATACCCCCGAGGAACCTCCAGGCGAGCGCCATTCGCCGGAAGAGATTCCACATTAGCGATCCTCGGTTTTCGAAGAGATCGCCCCGGCGATGATGCACTTACTGCTCCCGCGTAGCTAAGGTGATGTGCTGTCCCGGCGTCTCCGGGGGGTCGTCAGAGTTCAAGTTGGAAATCTATTAAATGTATTATATCTGGGAAAACCTCGAATATCCTTGTGCAGAGACTGCTGGGAGTTGCTGATATATGGAAAGTTACGAGGATTCATTGTAATGGAAGAACTAGCGGGATTATTGTTTGCCAATTATTCTTTTCGCCTCGACATGAGGTATGTTTTCATATGCAGCGAGGTTGATGACTTCCTTGTGATTCCTAATGACCGGGCAGTCGAATGAGGTTGCTAGATGCTCTCCGCCGCAGTTGATACGCAGATGGTAGTGATCTGTGCTGACAGTCTATGGATTTGTCATGTTCTTGACCGCAATAAAGGCATCGCGGTTTTGAGCTTTTGCAGTCCTTGCCTATGTGCCCCACTCTGTAGCATACATAACATATTCTAATCTTAGGTACATATGGCTCCACTGTGTATTTAGCATTGAACAGAGTTATATCGCTAGATAGTTGCTGTCCTGCGAACTTAATGCAGAGAGTTCTAGAGGGGATATAAGTAGTTTCGTGGTTAATAGTCATGCGCCCGTTCAGTCTTTGAACCTCTAGAATCTTGACTTGTGACCGAATGCTATCCTTGATGCAATCTAGGGAGAGTGTTTGGTCGATACCCTTGATAATACCTGTTCTGAGAACGCGGTGGAATGAAGGCCTTGATCTTATATTTTTCGAAAGCCGGGTTGTTGACTAAGCAGTTAACGGCTGCCACCGACCTAACCTCTACTATGGCCTTGCCACTTCCTAATCGCTTAATCGATAGAATGTCCGCGTTGGCGATTTCTGATACTATTTTAGATAAAACAGGAAAATGTAAGGTACAGGTTTTGTCCGAATATATGTATACCGCATAAGGCGATGCGTCGGAATATTGATAATTAGCTTTAGTCGATATAACCTGTTTGATTTGAGATGAGGTGGGATTATTCGCTTTGTCAGAAATGGCGGGAGAAAGCGTAGCTGCTTCACTAGCTTGACTGGGCGTCTTCGCAGCCTTCGATTTAGCCTTGTGCAGGGTATCTTGCTGTCTGCTCCTTTTCCTGGAAGCTTGAATAAATTCTTTATCCACGTCCATCGGAAAAGGCGTGCTGCAACTTTCTCTTAAAGACTGCGTGGTATTAGCCACGTGCTCGTACGTAGTTTCCGCCATTAAATTGAAGAGCGATGTACCGACCATGTTAGAATCTAAATTAGACGTACGGTAAATCCTGTCCATTCGCAGTGTCGGAGGACAGCGAGGAATTGAGGGAAGAAGGAATGACAGAGGAAAACGGCAGATCGATCCAGCCGCTGGTC